>NC_139027.1:5324672-5495799 GCF_964662115.1 Mustela nivalis
GGTTCCCTGATGCTGAGCCTGAGGATGGAGGGAATGCAGGCGCCCAGGGAAGACTTCCCAGAGGGGCTGAAAGGAGCTGGGTTCTGAAGAATGAAGAGGAGTTTGTTGACCTGATCAGAAGGAAAGAATGTGCAGAGAGAGAACAGCATTCGCAGAGGCCCTGGGAGATGAAAAGGGGGCTATCTTGCTGGGAAACTGGAAACAGCTCTGGGCTGTGAACAGGTTCCCTTCAGAAGGTGGAGGACGGTGGGCCCGCCCTGAGTGTCTTTCCCGGTAAGCGCTTAGTGGGAGTGAAGCGGGAGAGAGGCAGAATCTGACTGTGGGTTGGGAAGAGCCCTTGGGAGGTGAAGCTTAACCTCGAAACCCCGGACCACGTCTTCCAATGACCTCGCTTCCTCTAAGAAACACAGTAGAGACTTTGTCCGGGGAATTCTCAGAAAATCTCAGGGAGCACGCTGGAAGGGCTGGTTCCTGGCACCCTGGGTCCTACCAGCGAAGTGGTTTGTCCCCAAGGTTTTGTGGAACCAGGAAAGTTAGCTCTTGCCCTGCTTGAGAGACAGGGAAACCGAGATAAGGGGAGGCTGCGAGTCAGGCAGTCTGTGCCTGTGCCAGGAATAGCGTCCTGCCGCCCTGGACTCCCACACTCGGACCACACGCTTTTGATGTGGGTACAGCAGCGGCATGCATTTTCCAGCAAATGCACCTGGGTCGCCCGTGTCACCTCCAAATGTGGGCACCTAGGTGCTGCGAGGTGCCGCACCTGAAAAGCCGCCCCCCGCCTCCCCACCTTCCGAAGCCGGCAGACAGTTGTGCAAAACCTAGAGCCAGACAGGAGACCTATCCGACGAGCGCGGATGCTGGCTCTGTGCCGCTGGGGCACCGAGGCCCTTACTCTCCGAGTTCATTCTGGGTCTATCCTCTTCCACGCCTTTGTGCCATGATCTGTAGAATGAACAGCATCTCCGCCAGCACACAAAGCGCATGAGGATGGGCACACGGAAGGTGAGCGGCTTTCTTTTGCGGGATAGACCCGTCTGGACTGAGGCTGCTTGAAATGGAAAGGGGACGGAGGTGCGGCTTTGACCAGATCATTCCGAGGTCGGTGGTGCTTCCCGAGGGCTCACCTCTCTGCGGCTCACAGATCTGTGGAAGAACAAATCCTGGTCAGCTCATTGTCATCCCTCAGCAAGGTCCAGAGCTGCTCCAGCCAGCAGGTATGGAGGGCAGGCCACCAGAGCGGGGACTCCCAGAGCTGGCCCCTGCCCATGCACAGTGGGGCTGGTCAGCCACCCCAAGAAGCAGGGGTTTCGAAAGCCAGGGTTTTCTTGTTTTCTGGGCCCTGTGACTCTTTGGAAGGGAAAAGCTAAAGCATCGCTTGGCAATTCTGTTCTCAGTCCAAAGGCACGTTGCTTTGGAAAGTGGTCAGATTCTGCATTTGCTGATTGTTAGAGTCCAAAAATATGGCCATGGAGGAAAGGGAGGGATGCATTTTAGGATTTAAGATATTTTCTCAGACACCTTTTAAACATGATGATAGCCCGAAATATTAGTGGCTTGTGGATCTTCTGCTCGACAAAGAGCTTCTACGGCTGGGCCTGCATGTACCAGACATTTCTGGGCAGCTACAACTTTCTGCTCCCATCACTCACCAGCTGAAAACCCTCTGAAGTGCCCCCACTGCCCTCAGATGCAAAAATTATCGCTGTCTGCATAGTGTTCAGAGAGGGCCACGCTCAGCGCTCGGCACGCATTACCTCACTTCGGTCTCAAAACAGTTGGAAAGGGGCACTTGGGTGGCTCAGTTGGTTAAGCCACTGCCTTCAGCTCAGGTCATGATTCCAGGGTTCTGGGATCGAGTCCTGCATCGGGCTCCCTGCTCAGCAGGCAGCCTGCTTCTCTCGCTGCCTCTGCCTGTTTGTGTGTGCTCTCTCTCTTTCTCTGACAGACAAATAAATAAAAATCTTAAAAAAAAAAGTTGTAAAAGAAAATATCATTAAACCCATGATACAGATGAGAAAACAGAGGCTTAGCACACAGACGTGTCTGAGCTTATCACCCTGTATGTTGTTAGAACCGGGATGAGCCCCAGGTCCCACAAGGCCATGCCCAGCCGTCCCCCACCACCAGTGTAACCTCTCATCTTTCTCCCTCCCCTTCATCCAATTCCCATCCTGGATGAAATAGTCCCCACCTCACTCGCTACTCCACTGAGCCCCTCCCCACTCCTCCCCGGCCTTCCCCAGCCTCCCCCGCCTGCCAGCCCAGGTCAGATCAGGGAGCTTCTCCAGAGGAGGCGGCCTCCTTGCTGTGGAGCATGTGTTTGGGCTCTGGGCACCTGGTGTCCCCTTGCTGTGTCCCGCTCAGAGTCTGGTACCCATGAGGGGCGCGGCAAATGTGCATGGGAGAAGCAACTTCATTCTGCACTGGCGGGGGCGGGGTGGGGCTGGTACAGTTTTCCTTCTTTGCAACCCACATCAATGAAGAAATTAGTAAAATTTACTGATAATGCCATGCTTGAATGCGAGACAGGACCACCTGCGGAGCCAGGTGGAAGCCCAGACTGCCCGGGGTTGGGTTGGAGGTTTTGCATTTCACCCAAGCTCCCAGGTGTCCCTGCTGCTGGTCCCGGCCTCACCCTGCCACCCACCAATGCCCACTCCCTGCTCCTGAGCCCACCCCCGAGCAGAAGCCTTCCAGACAATCAGGACACTTAACTAAACGCTAGTGAACATTTGGGGCCTCTTCAAACCCCTGGCCCACAGCACAAAAACAATGAATGGACCCATTCGAAGTTTTCTATCTGAAGGAGTCATTCGTTATAGTGGGGGGTTTTCCTCTGCATTTTTAGAAATGCCAGGAAATATAGTTTTCAGTGTGACTACCACAGCCGCATGTGGGGCACAGCAAGCTCACCACAGTCAGAGCTCCAGGAGGACCTGGGGCTCCCCGGGAAAGGGGCGACGCTCAGCCTAGGGTAACACTCTTAACTAAAACACAAGACCATTTATTTTGGCTTTGGCACATACAAAAAAAAAAAAAAAAAAAATTCCCTCCTACCACACACGCGCGTGTACGCACGCACACACACACAAACCAGCTTTCGGTTCACAATGAATGCGTGGGTCTTTTCTGTGTCTCTGTTGCTGGGGCCAGGGGAAGGCCCCGGGGGACAGGGGTGGGGCCGTCCCCACGCGCAAGAGGGACAAGTCCCCTGCACATCAGACCAGCACCCCACTGGCCCGGCGGGTGAATCACGAAGCCCGCGTCCTTTCCCAGTGACTGTAGCTCTCGGCACTGACTGAAAAACCAGTTAGCAGCTGCAGGAAATGGGTAAGAGCACTGACCACAGATAAACCGTAGGACTGCACAGAGCAGCGGCAGCTAGACTCTGGGACAGGAAGCGGCGCTGTCAGGCCGCAGCCCCACACCCGCTGGCGGGGCACTCCCGGGGCCACTGGGGGCTGTGCACCCCGATGATGCTTCGGCGGCAGCTGGATGGGGGTCAGCAAGTGCAGAACGCGGCCCGCCAGCCGGGCATGGGCCCCCAGCACCCCACCCTGTGGGGGGAAGCAGTGGTCAGAGGAAGAAAAACACCAAGAAAGCCCCAGGCTTGGGAGTTCCAGAGGCTTCTGTCATCAGCAAGGGCGGGGGTGGTTTCTGATCGTCAGGCCTGGGCTGTGCACCAGGGATCAAGTCAGCTGCTGCCCCCACGCCCTCCGGAACAGGGTCCCTGCAGCCCCAACAGCCAGATACCAGGAGGAGAGGCCCAGGCCCCATGGAGAATACGCGGCGGGAGTCACTGCCTGTCCAGGCTACAGACCTGCGGTTTTCAGTTACGCCCCCAGCTTTTTAGGCAACTTAAAGGACAGAGCCTGTGACGTTCATAGTGACAGAACATCCTCGCCAGGCACCGTCAGCTCCTTCCATCCATGACCCCATTTAATGTGCACAGACCTCCTAGGAAGTAGGTCAGACTGTCCCCCACTTTACAGATGAGCAAACTGAGGCTCCGGGAGTTAAGTACACTGGGCCCTGGGCCGAGATGTCTGTAGGGGGCAGCGCCCAGACTCACAACCTGATGCAGCATCTACAACCCACGCCAGGCTCGATATCCTGTATCCACAGGGAGCCCCGAGGTGTGGAAGCGAGGCAAAGACAGTAGGGGAGGGGAGCTTCGAGCTGAGCGCCTGTGGTCAGCCTTGGGAACACCCCTCCAGGGCCCAGGCCGGACACTGGCCCAAGCAGCCTGGTGAGACAGGGCCCAACCCCTTGGCACCCCAAAACAGACCCAGGGGTTCTTCCCAGGACCTCCAGTTCAGGGTGGTGACCCACTAGCCCCTTGCTTGTCTGTGCGGGGCTTCCTGAGAAGCAGCCTCAGGGGGAGCGGCTCCGCGGAGAAGAGCTGCCTTGAGCCCTCCTGAGGCCTTCCTCAGACTCTCCCCCTGCAGGCAGCACCGCTGCTGCGGCAGGAGAGGGGGCTCACTTCCAGTCTCTGAGGAGCAGCTAGGCGCACCGGCCCCTCTGGCAGGAGCGGCCCCCTCTGCTGGCACCGGGGGCCACCTCTCAGGGTAGCAAGACAGGAGTTCAGCTGGGCGACTGACTCACCCTTGTTCCTGGAACCGTCTGAAGGCGGGAGAGGATGCTGTGGGTAGGTTCTAACTGTATCATCTGGGCTGGGGCCGGTAGCAGATGGTCCTTACAAAAAAAAAAAAAAATACTTCCATGTGGGCTTAAAATAGCGCAGCGCTCACCATCAGCTGAATGGGGAAATGTACGGGCCGGTCCGTCACGTGGGGGTGGGCGCGGCCGCTGCAGGTTGGGACACAGGCTCCGGTTCCTCCAGCCCGGAGGGCAGAAAAGGGAAGCCTTGGCACCCGCCGTCTGCCTGGCCTCGTGTTAGGCAGGTGGTGTACGCAGCCCCGTGACCGTCCTGAGCCCATGTGACCCAGGGCCTCAGAGAGGACCTTGAGCCTGAGACCCACGCAGCTGGCAGCATGCGAGCAGAAGGCAGAAGTGAGCCGGGGGCCTCCCGGGTCGGCCCTGGAGCAAATCTCAGACCTGCCACTCACTCTCCGTGGGCCCGGGGCCGCCCCTTTCTTCCCCTCGGCTTACTTCTCCCCACAACGGCGCGAACAGAGCAGCACCCCGCGGGGCGGCGGAGGGTCTCCGTGCCCAGGGCCGCCGTCTCCAGAGGAGCTCGCAGCCAGCAGCTCCCTGAGACCTGAGGGAGCCTGTGGCCTTTCTCCCCTTTTTCGAAAACTCCTTTGTGTCCTTATTTAAACCATGCTGCGTTCTGGCGAGTCGAAGTGGCAGCTCTGAATGTCTGGGTCTAACATCCCACCCCGTGGGCTGGCGCCATGAGCTCTCGGAGTGGAGGGGACAGGGAACCACAGGAAAAGGGCCCCAGGCTGCATGCCACGCGGGGAAGGTGCCTTGGGACCCGCTCCTGCCATCCCCTTAGAGCACCCAGGTGGCTCCGAGGGAGGAAGACCTTCCATGGGCAGAGCAGGTGGGGACCCTCCAAGGGAGCCGGGAGGCCCTCGGGTTGCTCGTCCGACCCGGGAGTCTCGCCTGAGATGGAGGGTTTCTGCAGAGCTCGCCTCGGGGTCCCTCGGGAGTGAACGGGGAGCTCTGCCGGAGACTGAAAAGTAGCTCTGATTGGTGCCAACTCTGGGGACATCCGCGCTCCCCCCAGGGCCCGTGCGGTCCCTGCCGTGGAGCCAGGGAGCTGCTCCGTCCAGCGCACCCGGCGAGGACCAGAGCGGCGCCCCCGCGAGACGCCCGCGGCCCGCAGGTGACGTGAAGACGCGCCGGCGCGTCAGGGGCCTCTGTGGTTAACTGTCCGCGAGAGCCCCCTGGTTCCCGGCCGCGTGGCCGCGGGCCACTCACACAAGCAGCCGGGCCTTCCGCGTGGCGCGAGGGCGGCCGCGGTAGCAGCCTCGTCAGAAGGGCCGTCGTTCTGTGGTGATGCTCTCGGCGCAGCGAGCTGGTACCAGAGGCGGCGGGACTGAGGTCAAGCCCGTGGCTCTCCTGGCCGGCTCGGGGCTGGAAGGGGCCTGCCGGAACCCCGTGCCCCAAGTCGAATCCGCACGCACCGCCCTGAACCCCACATCCCCACCCCCCGACGCCGCTGTCTCTCTTCCCTCCAGCGCTTCATCAAAGAGCCGCCGGGCGGCCGCCGCTTCCTGTCCTTCAGCCCACATGGCCACCGCTGCCCCTTCAAGCCACCGCGTCAGCTCCTGCCAACGTCACCAGTGGCCCCGCTTTCCGAGTCCAAGACACATTTCTCAATCATCCTCTTACTCAATTTTCCAGCACCACGAGGACCTGCTGGCCTGACCCCTCAGCTTCAAGGACGTGCGTGTCCCTTGGCTCCTGGGACAGCTCCAGCTCCAGCTGCCCCTCCCCCCTCCCGATGCTTTCCTCTGCCTCTTGGCCCGGATCGTCTCTCTCTCCCAACATCGGGGCACCACCGGCCTCGACGGGGCCACGTCTCCCCTTCACCCTCTCTCTAGGCAAGCTCGCCCACTCCCACTGCCTCGGCTGCCCTGGGTCCACCCACCTCTCCCAGACACCCTGGCGGGGCTTCCCCTGCACCCACAGCGGCAAGTCCACCCCACACGCACCCCCCTCACTGTCGCAGACGGGCCTCAGGTTCAACTCGTCCCAAACGGAGCTCCTGAGCCCTCCCAGACCAGCTCTGCTCCCGAGTCTGCAACTTCCCGAATGCCCACGGCCGGCGGCTCGGTCACCGCCCTCCCTCCTGCCCCAGACGGACCTACCCTAAGGGGCTTCCCTCCCGGCGGCTGGCAAAGCCACCTGCACTGTCTTCCCTCTTCACCCCCGCCCCCCGCGGAGCCAGCCCCATCTCTGGAACGGAGCAGGGCCACGGCCACCGAGGGGTCCCTCCGCCTCCACCCAGCAGCCTCCAGGGCTGCAGAGCCGTCCACATCTCAGATGCGGCCAGGTCACCCTCACTCCCACAGAACACCCTCGGGTGCACAGCAGAACCCCAACACCCCAACGTGGCCTCCTAGGGCCTGCAGGCGTGACAGCCTCAGCCCTCGTCTCTCGCGCCCGACCCCGTCCCTCTCTCCTCTCGCTCCCTCTCATCCCCCCTCTCCCCTCCCCATCTGCCCCCCTGCCCGGGCCCTCCCCTCCAGAGCCCTCTTCCTCCCCGATGTCCACCCAATGCCCCATTCACGCTTCCGATTCCATCCTAATCACCGCTGTCTCAGGAAGACCTTCCTTCCTCCCCGTGCCCGCCTCTGCCCCTCCCACGCGCCCACGGGCCGCGTCTCCTATTACCACCCCCCCCCCCCCGACCTCCCTGCACCAGTGTCTTCGCAGCTGTTAATAAGTTTGGGATTATTCTCTTATTTCTGTGGTTAACATTTCTCTCTCCACTGGGCTGGTCGTCCCGAAACCCAGGGGCCCAGCATTTGGCCCAGTGGTGGATCAGGGTAACGCTGTCCCCCCCGGGGGCCCTGTCTGTGAGCCGTGGGAGGGCCTGTCCCACCTACCACATGCCGTGGCACTCCCAGCCCTTGTGGCAGCAGGAAAGGCCCCTCCACACAGCGCGGGCGCCGGACCCCCGGCCTCCTCTGGCGGGACTCGACAGTGAGCCTGGAGACGGTCGCCTCGTGGCCTGCCCAGAGCTCGGGCGCAGGCCCACCGTCAGCCCCGCTTGTCATCTCACCATCCATGGCGCTCGAGCCACAGGACGACAAGGTCCAACCTCACTTCACCACGTGCCGGGAGAAGCTGCTGGTACCTTTCCTCTGCTCGTCACCATCTCTGCCTTCTCCCTCCCTGCTGCCGAACGTCCACGCAGGCCTGCCCAGCCAGCGGACTGCCGGGAAGAGCCGAGCTCCCGTGCACACGCCAGGAAGAGCGGGCACGGCGGGGCGTGGGGACCGCCTGAGGTCCAGGCGCTGTGCCGGACTCCCGCTGCCTGGCCCTTCCCCGGCTCTCGGCTGTGCGCTTCCTCTGGTGGGATGAGCCTCTTTGCCCACCATCCAAATCCCACTCACTTCAACCAGATCTGGTGAACTTCCACCGAGCGGGCGGAACTCACCTCGGGCTTCGTGCTCCGTGCATGCAACAGACGTCTGCCAGGCACACCCTCTGTGTCATCGCGACCACCCCAGCAAGGACATCCACGGCCCCCCTGGCCGACGTCTCCCACCGCCCATGTGTGTATGGCCCAGCTCGGACCTCGTCTGTGCTCGTCCACTGGGTCAGTATAACAGGATTGCTTCGGGGTACCTGGGTGGTGCAGTCCGGGAAGCACGACTTTTGACTTCAGCTCAGGTGATGATCTCAGGGTCCTTGGATCAAGTCCTGAGTCAGGCTCTGTGCCCAGCGCGGAGTCGGTTTGTCCCTCTTTATCTGCCCTCCCCTGCCCACACTTGTGTGCACACACCGCCCCCCTCTCTCTCTCTAAAACAAATAAATAAAATCTTTTAAAAAAGGATGGCTTCACACCTGTTCTGTGCTAGGACAACGCTTGGCCCTGATCACACAGTAACTATTAATTCCACATGTCCCTGGCCACAAGGAGGCTCATCTCTGAGCCTTTTCCTTCCTCCTCTGCCTGCTCTCTTTAATCCCTCATCCCCCTCTTGTCCATGCACTCTGTGGAGTCCTGGAGACACCTGTGAGTTGGGAAGAGTTTCTATAGCTGAGACAAGTCACAGGGTTTCAAATGGAAAACAAGGATGCCACAGACACTGGGAGCGGGAGAGGCTAGTGTGGGTAGAGCAGCACCCTGGGATCACAGGAGCCATTAGCCTCGGGTCCATCCTTAAAGGGTGGACAGTAGCCCAGCAGTAGCTGATACTGACTCAGTCCTAACAGCGTTCTGATCACCGTATCGGGACCGTTTCCTAACCCTCACGGTCGCCCCACAGCAGCTGTTCATTCACTCGCATCGTGGAGACGATGAAACTGAGACACACAGAAGTCACTGGCTTAAGGTTGGGCAGCTTGTAAACAGCTGAGCCCAGACGTGAAGCCACACAGCCTGGCCTCCTCCCACGGCGCTCTTCGACACCACCGAGAGGTTTCAGGTGTACGAGCTATCCACGGCTGTGGAACAAGCGTCCCCACACTCAGCAGCCTGACAGATCAGTTTGTTGCCTTGCCACTCCTGCGGGTCAGGAATCTGGGGGTGGCACAGCTGGGTCCCTGGGCCGCCAGCCTCTCTGGAGCTGCCGTCAAGATGAGAGGCCATGGTGGGCACCGGAATGACTCAGTGGGCTAAGTGTCTGACTCTTGGTTTTTGGCTCAGGTCGCGATCTTGGGGTCATGAGATCAAGCCCTCCCCATGGGGCTCCCCGCTGAACAGCGAGTCTGCTTCAGATTCTCTCTCTCCCTCTGTGCCTCCCACTCTGTCTCTCTCTCTCTCTCTCAAATAAACAAATAAATCTTAAAAGAAATAAAAACGACGGGAGCCCGCGACAGCTCAGGGAGACACCGGGGGAGACGGAGCTCCTGGATCTCTCTCGTGGCTGCCGGCAGGCCTCGGTCTCAGCCAGCTGTTGCTGGAGACCTCACGTCCTTGCCTCATGGGCGTCCCCACAGGTGGCTCATTCCACAAAAGCCACTCCTCTCAGAGGAAGGGAACAGAAGAGAGGGACAACAGGACTGAGGTCGGTTGACTTGTAGTCCAGTTGTCTGCTATCTGTTCATGAGAGGCAAGTCGTCAGGGTCCAGGCCACACCCCAGGGAAGCAGGTGGCATGAGGACAGGGACCCCGGAAGCGGGGGCTGCGGGCCTCCTCCCGGGCTGCCCACCGTGTCCGACTAATAGAGGAGACGGGCACCCATGAACAAGTGGGGCATAAGCTCATTACCTGTCCTTTGGTTCCTTGCCCCAGAAACCCTGTGTGTTCCTAAGACTAAGAGCCTCGAAGTGAGCTTGATTCCCAGCCTGAGAGAATTCTTCCTCCTGTTCCTCCCAGAAACTAAGTGCCAAAGAAGATGAGCGCTTCTTAAAGATCAGTGGCGCGCTTGGCTATGTGAGGAAACACAAGTGTATTCCGCGGGTGCTGGGCTAAAAACCTGGCGGCAGCTTGGGCTCCTGCCCCCCTCGCCATATGACTTCCACTGGTCCCCCTAGAGCTTCTTCCTTCATCTCCTAATGAAGAGACACCCCAGTGGCTCCAGGGCTAGGGTTTCTCCTTCAATCACTTTCAAGCATCACCATCAGCATCACCTTCTTAGAGCCCCAATGCATACAGTCCCCGTCCCCACTCGAAGACCCTCTGTGGCTCCAAACTCAGTTCTGGAGTTCCAGACCTCGAATTCTGCAGCCCCAACCTGCTCCCCACACAACTCCTTTGCTTGGGTTACGTGGGTCCATGTGCCTTGAATCGTCCTGCTTCCATGTCTCCACTCACCTCACCTCCTAATCCTTGCATGTTTTTCCTGCTCCTCCTCACCCACTCACATCTTGGCCATCCTTCAAGTTCAAGTTCATGCTCCATCTTCTCAACGAACCTCTCCAAGACCACTCCAGCCATCCAAAGCTGGACTTGGCAGGAGGCAGCCACATGTGTTCAGAGGGATCAGCTAAATAAAAGTACTTGTCAAAGTAAGCAAACTACTCCAAGAAAGTTGTCTGAGTTTTCCTCCCTAAACCTACAGCCCTGTCCTCAGAATCCCTACCTCTGGGTCAGCCTGGACTCAGCCTTCAGGCTCACCTGAGCCCAGAACCCTTCCGCACAAACACTGGCTACTCCCCACCCCCATGTCATAGGAAATGGCTTTCTCCCGGCCCCGCACACCTCCCGCTGCCCAAACATTCCCAGTTACACGGAACGCTTCCTTGTGGAGCCGCGTCTCCTTCATCCCTGAATGCAGAGCAGGGCGGAGACACGGTAAATATTGTCAAGGAACAAGGAGGAAGGTGAAACCCTTCATTGATTGGACTCCCTGTAAAACCCCCCACCAAAGACGCTTTACTCTCTTTATATCCTTCGTGCTCCGAAATACAAAGTCCCCTTTCCAGGTACAGATCTCACAACATAAACTCCGCCCTATCCTGATAGCGAGGAAAGCGCGGGGAGCCAGAGGTCCCCAGCGGACCACCACTTGACACGGCGCAGCTGCTGAGCCACGGAAGCTAGGTGCCTGAGGCCCCGTTTCCCAACAGTCTGGGGTGACACAGGCAGGTGCAGACAGGACAGGCCAACACGAAACTGGCCTGAGTCGGCGTGGCCCCCGCGTCCTCTCAGGAGTGCTTCCCACTGCCCGGCTGCGGCACGCGACACCCACATTGCTCACTGCACATTCTCTCTTGAACTTCACATTCTGCTGTTCTCTTTTTGCACGTTGTTCAGAAATAAACGCTGGTGCCCACATTACATTTTGTTTGAAATAGCCTGCCGCAGGGGGGACTTGCCCAGGGCTCTCCGAGCCACGCCGGACGGGGTCCGGGCCCTTCACATGGAAGGCAGAAGTTCCAGCTGCTGCCAGTTCACCAGTAAGGCGCGTGGAAGTCCACTCCAGCTCCCAGCACAGCCTTCGTCAACTGGGGGCCTTGAAAGGAGCCTCTTAACTGTTCTCGACTAAGGCTGGCTTTTCCAAAAAGCGCCTTATGTCAGACTTTTTGGTCTCAGGACCACTTCATACTCCTAAAACTTACTGAGCATCCCTAAGGAGCTGGCGTTCGCATGAGCTGTATTTGCGAAGATATTTGCTATACTAGAAATTTAAATTGAGACAATTTTTTTGAACACTTTTCAATTTGTATCAAAAACCACAATACAGATTCATTACATATTGGTGTAAATTTCACATTTTAAGAGAAATAACTATTTTTTCAAAGCAAAAATATCAGTGGGCAGAACGGCAACCCTTTGTATTTTCCGAGGCTCCCTGAAGGTCTGAATTAGGGGAGACCGCTGAATCCCCCCTTCCTGCTTCTGCTTTCAATCTGTGCGTCTTACTGTTTTAGTTGCGGTATATGAAGAAAACTCAGCCTCAAATATGTAGTTGGAAAAGAGAGAACGACTTTGTAACAGGCTCTTCCGATCACTGGGGCTGTTCTCTTTTATACTACACCAAAACTCAACAAATTTTTCTCTCTTAAAGGTTGGCTGTGATATAGAACCTGAAACCATATTAATTAATTCTGCAAACACTGTTGCATTGAAACCCACTATCATGCACTTTGAATATTGTATTTTTACCTCTTCATGAGTGCAACAAAACACATGGGTCATTTGGAAAATATTGATTCACTGGGCTGTGCCGATCTAATGATACGTTGACGCATTTCACGATACAACCTCCGGAAATTGTAGCATTAACATAACCGCTGACCTCACTCAGGAAGCCATCAAGCTCACAGGAGTGGATACCAGTTTTCTAAAATTCTAATTTTCGCTTGGAAGTTTCAATTTTACAACTGGCAACAAATAGTGTCAGTTATTTTTTTTGAAGAAACAGTCTCGCTTCATTTATTTTCAAGAAAATGTCTTGAAAATCAGATTGTGATCCGGATCACCGAGTATGTCAGTCAGTCGTCCTTCCAGAAGCAACACGCCGCGCGGAAAGCCTGGATGAGAAACCCAGCCCCTTGCCAATGACCGGTGACATCTGGCCATGTGAGCGGAACTTGATTTGTACCTTGGAGGCAATTGTACTTAGTGGGAAAAAAAGGTTTTTTACAATGTTCGCAAACATTTCTGTTAATATAGCCAATGGATCAATGGTGATCTTAAAAGAAATGTTACAGTTTTTCATGGAATTGAAACCATTTTGATCATTTCATTCTCCTTAATTTAGTGATATTTTTAGAAGTCAATATAATGTTTCCTACACTCGTGGTTTTTTTCCTGTCTGAAGTGTGGGAGAATGACAAGGGAGGTACGTGTGGCCACGGACCCTGGTGCCAGCCTGGTGCCAGGCTCTCGGCATTGGAATCCTCGCTCTGTCGCTGCTTAGCCATGTGGGCAGGACAATTTCCAGTGGCTCTATGCCTCAGTCTCCTCATCTGTGTAATGGAGCAATAATAAAACCCCTGCTGGATAGTAACTGTGAGGACCAAGCAAGCTCTTGACGATGTCACGGTCACTGGAGGCACGTCAGCTGCAGCCCAGGGCCCCGCACTTGGTGGGAAAGCCGCCACCCCTGGCTGGCTTCCCCACCCACCCCAAGGCAGCATGGCCCACCTCAGGTGACAGCATGTCCAGGAATCCAGAAGAGTTCAACAGCAGACAGCCCTCCTGTGTCTCTCCTCTTCCCGTCCATGAGGGGTGACAAGAGTGAGGAGAGAAAGGCCCAGCCACAGGCCCCAGTCCCCGAGCCCTTCAGTCTGGAAGCCTGACAGGGCCAGGAGAAGCTGGCGGCACAAGGGTGCCCAGGACCCTGTGATCCAGGTTATCTGCCATCATCCCCCTCCGACGTGGGCACGTGTCACAGAACAGGCGGCCTGGGGACTGTCCACAGGACAGCTCTGGTCCAGCAGAGGGGGTGACGCAGGAGTGACCTGGGGGGAACGGAGAGAAAGCTCCCACCACAGGAGGCAGGCTTCATGCCCAGAAGGCGGCGCCCCAGCCCACCCAACCCAGGGAGGGCCTCTTCACGTAGGAGCGGGAAGGGGCTCTCCCCCAGGTGGGGACCCAGAGCAGAGCAGGGGCAGATCTCCTCCCCCGAGGTACAGTGTTTGGCCGAGGGTAGAGGACAGGCTGCTGGCCATCTTCACCTCAGTCGCTCAGTGAGGAGTGGAGTCAGCCCAGGTGACTCAAGTAGGAAGCACCTGAGAAACAGGGGATAATGCCTAGAACTAAAGCACAAGCACGCACGTGAACGTGGGATCTGGGCAGCCACACAGCCCCTCACTCCCTGTCCAGGAGACCCTTCAGCTGTGCTCTTACCCAAGAAAGTCCTGTCCTACCCGAGGCTTCACTCGTGAAGAACTTAGGTGACCCTCACCTTGCAGGATCTTAGACCCTGTCTGAATTTCTTTCGCAGAGATCTTTGTCAACATCGCCTAAGACTATTTTCCTACTGAATGGGAGAAAATACTACAAGTCGTATATCTGACAAGGGGCTGATACCTGAAATATATAAAGAACTCAGGTAACTCAATAGCAAAAAAACAGAAAAACAAAACAAAAGGAAAAGAAAAAAGAAAAAATCCAGTTAAAAATGGGCAGAAGATCTGCATAGACATTTTTCCAAAGAAAACCTACAGATGGCCAGCAGGGACCAGAGAGATGCTCAACATCACTCATCATAATGGACATGCAAATCAAAGCCACAGTAAGGCATCACCTCACATCTGTCTGAGTGGCTATTATCAAAAAGACTAGAAATAACAAGTGTTGGCAAGAGTATGGTGAAAAGAGCACCTTGAGCCCTGCGGGTGGGATTGTAAGTAGGTGTGGCCACTGCAGAGAACAATATGGGGTTCCCTCAAATAATTAAAATTCAAGCTCCCCTATGATCTAGCAATTCCCCTTTCTGAAAATTCATCCAAAGGAAATGAAATCACCAGCTTCAAAAGTTGTACCCCCATACTCTGCAACATTTATTTACAATTGCTGAGACACGGAAACCAGCCGGTGTCCACCAATGGATGAATGGGAAAGAAAATGTTGTCTACCTACAGAGTGGGATGTTATCCAGTCATGAAGAAGAATGAAATCTTGCCATCTGCCCCATGAATGGACCTCAAGGGCATTATGCTAAGTGAAACAAGTCAGACAGAGAAAGAGAAATGATCTCTCTTACAGGTGGAATCTTGGAAAAAAATTAATGTAAGCTCATAGAGAACAAATGAGCGGTTACTAGAGGTGGGGGGTAGAGAGTAGGAGAATTGGGTGACCTGGTTTTGGTATTTCATTTGCTTGTTTAAATAAATTGAGAGGAGGAAAAAACAGAGCCTTCGCCTCAAGAATCTGACACTATAGTTGGGAGAGACAGATAACGAACAATAAACAGAATAGTAAGTAATTATATGATATGTTTGAAAGTGCCATAAAAATCTATAAACACAGCCACAAAGATTAAGAGTTTGCAGTTTTAAATGTGGGAAGGCTTTACTGAGAAAATGACATTTAAACAAAGATGTGTAGGAGGTGAGGAAGTTGTCTGTGTGAGTATCTGGGGAAGAACCTTCCAGAGGGAGGGACGGCCTGTGCCAAAGCCCGTGGGGGACGTTTATCTGACCAGAGGGAGAGCAGAGAGGTCAGTGGACCTGGAATGAATTAGCAATGGGGAGAGAATGGGGGGGGGGGGGAGTGACACGGCACCCAGGACATTGTCAGGGCTTCACCTCCACTCACAGATGAGTGAGATGGGAGGGCAAGGGCGCTGGAGAGTCTCAAGCCCAGGAGTTGTAAGAGGAGGGTCTGGAGGCCATCACTGAAATAGCCACAGCCAGGGGCGAGAAGAACGATGAGGACGCAGCTTCAGTCACCAAGACCACGGAACATGGCGGCACCGGCCAGGTGGCAACAGGATAGGTGGTGGGAAGCGACTAGAACCTATACATGGTTTGAACATGGGATCGGTGGGATTTTCTGGCTCTTTCCATTTGGGGAGAATGCATTCACTTCGGGGTTAGTCCAAGTCAAAAAAAAAAAGTCATTAACAATCACATATACTCATATTAAAACAGTATCCCAAAAAAACAATAATGATGTTATTTTTCACATCACGTTGACAAAAATAGACACGGAGGAGCACATAGAGAAAGAAGTGCCATTATGCCATCACCAGAGTGGAAATTGGGGTCTTCTTCCTGAAGAAGGACTTACGGAGTCTGTCAACAGGTTAGACGGTTCGCGCTCACCCGGCGCTCCATTTCCTCTCGCCTGCCGCACAGAAACATCCGCAGATGCCCAAACGGGCCAGAAAATGTTCACAAAAGGACATTCGCGCGACCACAGTGTCTACAAGAATGACCAACTGAAATTAACCCACGTGCTTATCGGTAAGAGATCGGCCAAGTCGGCTGTGGGCAGACACACGGCGGGTTACGACACGCGCTTTGAAATCCTGAGGGAGATGCGCACCTACGTCTGGTAAGAGAAAGGCCTGGGAGGCCCCCTGAGTGCTCGGTAGGAATTAGCTCCAGGAGAAGGCGGCTTGAGCAATTAGAATTAGAGGAGAATTATGTCCTTTTTGTCCCAGGTCATACCTCATTGTTCCTTCCCTTACAGAGTAAATCCATGCATGATATGTGTATTATCGATATATGCTTTTTTTTCTTTTTTAAGATTTTATTTATTTATTTGACTGAGAGAGAGAGAGAGAGGTGCAAGCAGGGGGAGCGTCAGGCCGATGCCCTTTTCCACCATGTGCTGAGAGGCTTGGGAAGTTTTATACCAGACGCCATTAGCCTGGAGATCAGAGCAGCCACGAGCACACACAAAATAGGGAGAAAGTCCAGACAGTCTCTGAAGTGAGTCCCATAACTAAAGGAGACTGTGCTTTAGAGCAGAGAACCTTTTAGCCACAGAAACCCAGAAAAACAGGGGGCCAGAAGAGAAGTAGTTCTGTCTCAGGAATGGGTTTTAACTCTCTGGTCCCCGTGGCCGGCACCCCCCCACCCCCCCGCAACAAAGATCGGGGAGAAAAATGTACAGAAGCCTAATGTCACTAAGCATTCAAATCTGCTCCCCTGCTCCAGGGCTCTGATCCCACAGTCACCAGGCAACCATCGGATTAAGGAGTTGGCCAGGTAGATTTCCCCACACAGACGGGGGAAGCAGAAGACGCAGCTCTCTGGACCCTTGGACAGATGGGGTTCTCACTGCCAACTAAGAAGCCGACATCCAGCATAGACATCGGTGCTGGGAGCGTGGCTAATGTGAGTCTGCCCCAGAGAGAGGGATCTGGAATTTGGTGCACAGCCAGTCCAGCACTCCCCTCATGGGGGACTGTGAGAGTTTGCCCACCGCCTACACACGGACTGCTGGGTGGCCTTCCACACAGCTGTCATCCAAGCTGAGCTGGGTGCTCGGTGACACGCCGTAGCTGTGGGGACGAGGGGGGTGCCACTGGGTCCGTGTCGGTGGGATTCTGTGCAGTTGACTGGCCATCACCTAAGCCAGCTGGCATGAGGGTAGGGTCCGTGTCTGGATAGGTACCCCCAGATGGCAATCTTCTTTCCCTCCCCATCCCTACTAGAAACAGTCTCAGGAAAGGCACGAGGCAGCCCCAGGCCAGTGTCATGCGTTTCTTGACTCCCAAGAAAGGAGTCCTCGGTACTGGGCAGGAAATCACATCCCTGGGGCAGGGCTGGCTCCCAAGAGGGTCTCCATCCTCCACCCATGATCTCTGCATCTGTGGTCAGGGACAAAAAGAAAGAGAAGGGGACCTGCTCTGGATTCTGGAGGGAGTGGCTGCCTTCAGGGCTGTGCTGAGTAAGGAGAAGAGAAACCACTGGAGGATGACTGCAGAGGATGCCCGAGCTGGCGCCTGAGAAGAAAGTTCGAGAGGCAGTGTCAGGGACCGCTCACGGCTGGGCCCTGGTTAAAAACCACGACGGACAGCTCTCGGGACAACAGTGAGATGCCATTCCCCATTAAGTAATGAGCGCCACTTCCTGAAACTTGGTTCCTCCTGTTCTCATAAGCAGGGGCATTTTTTTTTTTCTCATTCAAAAGAGACAAAATACAGAAAAATCAAAAATAGATGCAGAAGCCATGAAATGCCAAGATGGGGATTTGCATCTGCTCAAGGTGACGCATGGGCAGGCCAGGTCCAAAGGGACCAGGAGACCCGGGAATACACGTCTCTAGAGCAGGACATGAGGGTGCTCTCACGGCGACACCTGTCACCCCACTGATCGCCAGCATTGACCGGGCTGATCTGGCTGACTAGGTGGGTGTCTCCCCCTCCCCTTACCACTCCATAGGTGTCCCTCCCAAAGCTGCTTGGAGGGAGAGGGTGACCTTCCCCGAGAGAGGAGGACCCTTCTGGGTTCAAGGGTACAAGAGTACCTGTGCTCCCCTTCTAGAACCTCCCAACAAGCTCCAGACTTAGGAGAGTGTCCGGTAGTCAAGCTTCCACATGGGGTAGGAGAGCGTGGGGTAGTCAAGGTTCCACGACTCTAGACACATTCAAATGAAACGTGGCGAACCCCTCGCCCTGCGACTCCAGCTGTCTCCAAGGTGCTAGAAGCCTGGAGCCCAGTCTGCCCCACGTCCAGCCCTCTGTCCTGACGCCTGAGGGCCTGGGCTCCGGCTCACTCACATTCACATCTCAGCACCCATCCTCCCCAATCAAGGGACCCTCAGGGCACAGCAGGCCACCCGGGAGCCCTTGTCATGTTGAAATGACCTCAAGGCCCACTACAGATTCTGCTCATTGTGGGATTTTTTTTTTCCCTAATCACCTTCAATTCTTGAAAAATTCTCGAACTTCCAACCGTGTGCTGTGCATAGATGCTGTCCCTCTAAACACACGCCCTGGTTACCCCACCTCACTGGTTCCTCTGAGGCACAAAATGAAGTCAGCTTTGGAAACCAGCCCCCCGGAAGGAGAAGACCCCTCACGAACATTTCCCAAGGGAGGGGCCTTGCTTACCTCCCACAACCATAAATCGGCAGCGAGCCGCCTGAACCATTGTGCTGTGTGCTTCCAAACAGAGGGCCTGTCACCATGGCAACACTCACATCTGTCATTACCTCAGAGAGAGAACACCTTTTAAAAGAAATCTACTTAGCAACATGTCATGTTAACTTGCATGCTTCTTACGGATTCGCTCAGGAATCCAGGCCTGAGTGCACTGGGATGAGGCCTGCCTCTGTGAACAATCCAGAAGGCACGGCCACAGCCCCAAGTGGCCTCTTCCTCGACCTGACCCCACCCGTCCTTGGAGGATCCAGGGGCCGGTGCCACCCTGAAGCCAGAGCGTACCGCCCTTGCACGCAGGGCAGGAACACAAGCCAGTCGTGAACAAAACCGCTGTCACCTTGGCATTGTACACGCCGAGTCTCTTAATCCTCGGGCCAGCCTATGCAGCAGGCGTCCCCACCCCCCAGCTACGAAGGAGCCGGGCTCGGCGCCCCTCCCCCACCCTGCAGAGCTTCTCAAGCCACACCTGGCTCCCAAAACACCATCCACACCCCGCGGATCTGCGAATTTTCCCAACGACTCAGAAAAGAGGATTTTTTTTTTTTTTATCATCTCCATTTGATAGAAGAGAAAATCATCTTGGAGAAGCAAAGATCTGGCCCAAGCTCCCTCGAGAGGACAGTACAGGTGCAGAGATGCAGGCCTGCGTCCTCGGTGAGAGCCTCGGGTTGCCCCTCTCTGGACCCAAGGACAGGCCACCCAGGACCCTCTTCCATCCGGTTTTGAAAGAAAGTCCAGCCTCTTAGACCAGCTGAAAATCTGCCCAAGCAGGCTAGTCCATTGGCTAGGCCCTCCATTCTTCCAGACCTTACATGGAACTTTCTAGAGTCTTTGAGAGAAGCAAGGACAAGGGAAGCACCTGGGAGGCTTTCACACACCAAAGTCTCCTAAGATCCTGTTAAAATGCAGGTGTCACTGGGTAGGCTGACAGTCGCCTTTCTTCCCAGCTGCCAGTCCTCGATCCCACCTTAAGGGAATGCAGACAAGGCCCCTCTGTTTGGAAGAAAAGATGCACTGTGAAAAGATGGGGTGTTGCCCCCAGGAGAACCCAGAACTATTGCAGGCTGCATATAAGACCCCATGAAGCTAAGGAACCCTCAGAGAACAGGAAGGGAACCCAGCTTCTGAGGCTGAATTCTAACCTTTAGGAGACTGACTCTACACCAGGGGCCTTGTCAGGCTCCAAAGTACTATGACCGTAGGATGTCTTCTTTCCTGATCCCCCATTGTCTGGCCTAGGGCCTGGAATATGCTGGGCACCCAATAAGTATGGGAGGAAGGAGAAAGGGAGGAAGGAAGGAAAGAGGAGGAAGAGAGGGAGGGAAGATGTGGTTAAAAAAAGAAATTGACTTGCAGCAAAGAAGACTCCGAGGTGTGATCTGTTTTATAAATTATGTAAGGCTTGCACTATCCAAGATGGCACGTAATGGCTATTCCATGCCCAATAATTAATTGATAGAAAGAATTCAGCCTTGCTCATGAAATTTTATGCATTTCTGTCACTCCGGGGGATCTGGAACCTCTCTTGCATATATTAACTACATCAGCCTTCTAAAACCAAAGAAACTTCTGGATATTGGAAAGATGTACTGTAGGATCTGCAGTCGTTATTTGTGCTTCAGTTTGGCTGGGTCCAGATTGTTGGTCAAACGTTATTCTGGAAGTTCCTATGAAGATGTCGATAGATGCAATTAACATTTAAATTGTTGGATTTTGTGTGAGCAGATTGCCCTCCATATTGTAGGTGGGCCCCCTCCAATCAGTTGAAGGGCTGAATAGAATGAGGACTGACTTCCCCCATATAAGAGGGACATTGGCCAAAGATCGCCTTTGGACTCAAAATGCAACATTGACCTTGCAAGTCTCCTTAATCATGTGAGCCAATTCCTTAGAATCTCTCACTTGCTTCCCCACTCCTTCATATATAATGTACATTATACAAACGCACACCCCTTATTGGTTCTGTTTCTCCAAAAATCCCTGGCTAATACAGGGACGAAAAAGGACCTGATTTTGTAGCAGATGATAAACATGGCTTACCCCAAAAGATACTTAACTATAACACACAGACGGAACAGAGGCTGGATATACTCACGGCCGATGAATGAACAAGTCACAGGACATCTCCAAACCCAGGGGAACATGGGGCCGTGCCTTCAAAGCATGACCATTAAACCCCTGCCCGCCCCCCCACCCCACTAAACTCTCAGATTACACTTTGAGAAATACTGAGGATCGGGTTTCCTTGGAGGGACAGCCTCGGTCAGAATGAGGTGACCACCATATTCTAAAACACAATGAGTCCTCTTTATATGCCCTCCAAACCTTAGTCAGACCACACGAAACCCTATGTGGTCCTCTTGGGCCTATGAAATGGTAATTTTGTGTGGTTGATCTATATATCTACTTGAGCCTCGTCCTTTAGACCACGTTGAATGAAATCCCATTAATGCCCCTAGTCCTCCCTATTCCCGAGCCCTCTCTCTTCCAGAGTCTCTAGAACGTTCTCTGTCTCGCCATCCCTTCTACACTGGCAGCAGGTTGGGGCTGGGTGAGGCTGGAGTGCACTGGGTGGGCGGGGAGCGAATCCTTCTTCTCCCAAGCCTGGGTCCTGCGCCACACAGAGCTGGTGCTAACTGCCGCCTCTCTGGGGCCGAAGGCAGGACCCAGATGAGGGGGTGCCTTCCCCTCTCATTTTCACCTCTACCACTGCAAGGCCTCATTCTTTGTTGGAAAGTACTACAGAAACACCCTGAATCCCTGTCTCCTGAGGCACACGAGCTTCTGGAAACTCTGGGGCCTGGCCCGCCCCCGTGTTTATTTACAGACCCTCCTGCCCCAAGAAGTCAGGGACCAGAGCCATCCTGAGGGCAGAGCCACACCACATTCACGGTCTCCCCAGGGCCCGACAGGAGGCGCAAGTGAAATGATGAGGACGTGAAGAAAGGCAGGAAGGGAGCTGTGGCCTGGCCTAGACCACTCCCCCCAGGTCACCCCCTGGTCACCCACGGATCTGCCCCCCACCTTCCATCTGAGGCTCTGAGGCCAGCCCCGACCCATGGGGAAGCTAGCCCACACCGCCCTTCCCTGCCGCTGCCGCCGACTCAGTCGTGACCATGGCTTCTGCCACCCGCGTGAGCCCAACCCGGCCCCCACCTCTCCCACGGGCACAGCGGGCAGAGCCCGGTTTCCAGGCCAGCTCCCTGGAAACCAGCTCCGGTGCTCACCCCCCGGGCACCTTGTTCTCCAACAGCCTCGGTTCGTCCAAAGCCCTGGGCTGGCCAGAGGGTACACCACGGCCACGTGGCCCCTGCACCCTTCCTGAGGCCACGCGCAGTGACCCGGGGCTCTCCCGTGGGCACTCGCACCCTGCCCCAACCCTGCCTCATCTTCCCCACTGGCCTTCGGGAGCCTCACAGCTCCCACACTCACGCACCACCGAGAGGGTAAGCCCTCGGCTATTCCCCCAAACGCTCACTCCTCCCTCCAACCAGAGGACCTCACTGGCCAAGATCCGCCACGGGCCAGGGGGCTCTGGACCCTGCAGCAGAACCAACATGAATGGGCCTGGGAAAGCCACGCCGGGAGAGAGGGTAGAGGGGAGGGGCTAACGGCTATGTCTGGGAGAGAAGCCACCCGTGGGGACAAGATGGCGTCAACTAGGTGACCAGGCCCAGCTCTCTAGCCAGGTGTGCAGGGAGCGATGTAAGGACCTAGGAATACAACACTTTACAACCTCATTCATGATCGTTTAAGTGGCAAATACCCTTACAGAAGACTTCTCTTTGGTTTTACTGAATAATTACTATTTAAAGAAAGTCATGCCCTCATACACACACACACACACACACACACACACAGCAGACGCTACATCTGACTCGTGTTCCTAGGGAAGTTCAGGCTGGGGAGAAAAGGAAGATCACTGGCGAGAAGAATCAACGGCTTGAGTCCAAAACCCAAAAATGACCCCAACTCTCAGAAATCCTGTTTCAGTGGAGAGCAAGGCAGCGTGGGCCTGCCCTCCGTGGAGAGGAGGGGGGGTCTGCTGCTGGGGTCGACTTCACTCAGTCTGCTTTCCTCTCAGCCGGGAGGGTCACCCACCCACGAGCAGATTCCTACTGTAGGGACAGACCCGCACCACGGACCCCACGCCAGAGGCAGGCCCTGGCTTTGAACCCTCCACCAGGGGATTCTTCTCCCTGAAGGACCAGGAAGCAGATGTAATTCCAGTGGCTTCCCCTTCTGCCCAACACCCCAAAGATGGGGGCTCACAGACACTTTGGCTCCTGGAAGGCCTCCAGGGGCGCGGTGGCCACCTCCAGGGACCTGAGGTCTGGCTTCCCGGGGGCTTGGACCCCTCCTGGGGTCAGACCCCAAAGCCAGCAGCTGCGTGTTCAAGTCTTGCTGAGCCAGCAGCCCCGAGACCCGCATTCATGGGCACCAAAAGTCACTGGCAGCTCTTGGCCGTGCGGGCCTGGCACCCAGAGGATGCTCGCGCAACTTCGCTAAGAAGCACGACATTTCCTTGAGCAAATCAAGCGCGGATTTGGTACCTTCAGCATCTGTAGAGATGTGAGGCTTTTCCCAGCAGAAGGAGCACGGCAGCTTAAACCCCAATCCTTCCGCAGCCCGCAGAGTAGCCATCAGAACAGGTGGAAGGCACGGGGCAGTCCGGATAACTGAGCACCACTCTCCTTCGTTCCGTCCCGTTCCCTCCTTTGTCTTCCTCTGTTTCTCCCACTTGCAACGCCAGAGTCTCGTGTTTGAAAGCGGCGGAGCCGCCCAGAACTGCTCCTGGGACAGGGAGGAACATGCCAACGTGGGAAAGATGACATGAGTGACGAGCCGTCGGATCGTCACCTGACCAAGGAGGGAACTCGGCCCCGATGGGACGCCGCTGCCCACGTACCCCCCCAGCAGGTCCCCCAGGGCCCGCGAGACCAGGCGGTTGGTCGTGAGCCTCCTGGGCTCCCGCAGAAGCAGCAAGGACTTGAGCGAGGTTTCTGGCTTCCGAGGCTCTTGGCCCTGAGAGAGGCATGTCTGCCGTGTGGGAGGGCCGGCCGCCGCGGGATTTCCTGGGGTGACAAAATCACAGCCACAGAATGAACATGACCCAGGCCCCGATGAGCCAACAGCTCTGTGTTCTCCACCACAGATGAAGCCAAGGGTCTGCACTTTCACCAGGCGACTCCTAGTTCATGCGACACGGGCACTGCTGCCCCAAAAAGGTCCTACACCCTCCGGTCTCCACGCAGCCTGACCAGGCGCCACGTCAAGGCTCCTGCACCCCGAGCTGAGAGCGGGAACGGCTTCCTTGCTCCGCCTGCCCTTCCCTCTCTGATGCCCGCTCCCCTGTGAAGCCACAGTCCCAGGACGCCCTGTGTTCTGACCCTGTCCCAATGCCCTCCTCCTAACGCTTGCCTCCCTGCCTGAGTACCCCCCAGGGCCCAGGACATCATGGGGTCCCCGCCGGCTCCCCGACCAGCCCACCAGCACTGCCCACAGCCTTGTGTTAGCCTTCACTGAGCCTCATACAGGGTGAGATGGCAAGTAAATGTTTATTGAACAAACAGATCGGTCTTTACTACTTTCCTCCAGGAACGCACTTGCCCCAAACACACAGCTTGTGACAAAACAAAACCCAACCAGATCTCTTGCTTGATTCCAGTTTGCAAGCTGCGTGCATTTCCATGTCCCCGAGCCTGGTGCCGGCCTTTCCCCTCCTCTCCCGCGGCTTGACAGCCACCTCCTCCAGGAACCCTTCTTTGATTTCCTCTTATGCATTCCACAAACATACCTTGCCGGTCCACCCTGGCTCGGTAATTTGCTAGGCTGAGAACAAGCCAAGAACAGGCAGGAGGGGTCCCTGCCAAGACCCTCAAGGAGTAGCCAAATGTCACAGTGATGAGTGCCCCCAGCCTTTCCCAGTAGCTCCACCAGAGTCCTTCTTCAGAGCGTTTCACTCCCACATCCCGGAATTACATGGCACACACGGAGCACACACGGAGCACACGTGCGCATGAGGCACAGCGCGGCTTCTAACAGGCAATGAGCACATGGTGAACCCACGCACTTACAAGGACGAGTTCCTCCAGAAACTTTCGTTGAATAAACAAAGCATAGAAAGAAACGTCAGGGGGATCTGGGTGAGGCTAAGAAGGAAAGCTAACACCCACCAAAACCACAAGGAGATACCACGACACCCCAGTCGGCATGGCCAAAACGCGGACCCCTGACAACACCAAGTGCTGGCGAGAACGGGGAGCCGCAGGAACGTCCCACGTCACTGGCAGCAACGCAGAAAGGGGCAGCCCCTTCGGAAGACAGTTTGGTGATTTCGTATAAAACTAAACGCACTGTTGCCATACGAGCCAGCAGTCGTGCTCCTCGGTGCTTCCCCCAAGGAGCTGAAAACTTACCTCCCCATGAAAACCTGCACTCGGATGTGTACGGCAGCTTTATTCCTAATTGCTTAACGGATGCTCCCAACATGCCCTTCAGCGGGCAAGTGGCTAAACGGCGAAACACCCAGACAACAGAATATTACTCAGCGCTGAAAAGAAACGAGCTACAAGTCCTACATGGGTACCTACATGGGTATTTCTAGGTAAATTAATCCAATCCGGAATGACCATATACCACATGATTCCAACTCTCTGACATTCTAGAAAAGGCAAAACTCTAGAGCGGGGCTTTAGCCAACCACAGCACGGGGGCCTGGGCCGGTCATGCCAGCAGGCTACACCCCACTGGGGACCTCAAGAGACAGCTGTTGAGAGCCCTGGGCCACGGCATGCACAGCCTGGGGAGGGACGCTGGCCGGCAGCCTCCGACGGTGGGGTCATCCTGGACGGGACGAGGACTGGGGACAGCGCAGGCCCCGGTGTCCGGCTGCCTGGGTACAGATGTGGCCTTCTGCCTCTTACAAGTTCGGTGACCTTGGGCACCTTATTTCACGCCTCCCTGCCTCAGTTTCTCCATCAGGAAAATGGGGAATCACACTTTCTATGCTGTAAGACTGCTGTGCCATCCACGGGGGTGACAACTGCAAGCACCCCACAGAGCTGGGACATACTAAGCCACCCATGGGGGGCTGGTGTTCTCACTATCAGCTGTCACTTCTCAAGCCCTGTGTCCCGCGTGCCGTGTACCTCGGCGCGCCTCGTCATCCCACCAGCATGATGGTCTCCACGCTCAGAGGATTTCCCAAGGCCACCGACGTAACGAGAGGGATCTGGACCGAGGACCCAAGGACTCTTGCCTTCAAAACTGCCGTGTGGCCCTGCGTTTGGGGGTGAACAGTCTTTGCGGCGGCAGCATCCGCCCAATGGGGAGCCGCCCGGCCTCGCAGACCGGCGCGTTTCTCAGGTGCCTGTGACCTGGGAACAGTGAAGTCTCGGCTGCAGGGGGCGGGTGGGGGAGGCTGGGCAGAAAAGCCCCAGGTAAAGTCAGTGGAAACTCCGACCGACAGGCCTGCACCTGGTGTTTTTGCATTTCCCAAAACAGCTGAAGGGATTGTGTCTGAAGCTTCACACCCCAGAGGAAACCAGGGTGTAGCCATCGGGGTGGCTAGACTGGGTCCCAATGCCACCTCACACCCCAGCCTGGACATTCAGAGCAGGAGCTGATTTATACGCAGCCCCTCGGGTCACTGGGAACCCGTCTTGGTCAGGGGCGGGGGGACCTGACCCAAATTCCAGCTGGGGAGGACGGGGGTGTTCTTGGTTCCAGGGAGGAAGCAGCAATGCTCTGTTCTCCCACAGGTTCCTGCAGCATTAAAGGGAGACCCCAAGGCCACTTGTCCAGGCTGCACGTGAGCTGTGCTGGGGAGGCCACCCCCAGGGAACCCCAAGGGTCTGGCTCCTTCAGGTGCCAACTGCGCACACAGCCTACAGCAAAGACGGGCGTCATGCGGGAACAGAGGACGGAAGTGGCCCCAGGTCACACCTAACTGGAAGAACCAGGACTCTGAGCTGGGCCCAACTCCAAGGCCCTGGCACCCTCCCTGGGCCAGTGGGAACAGGAACCTTGAGAAACTGGCCCGAATGTGTCCCCAGGCAGCGGCCACCCTCTAGCACAGAGCACAAGCCGCGGCCCTCGGGGAAACCCCGGAAGACACCAGAAGACAAGGTCTGTGGCCTTGAACTACAGTAAGCTATGGGACTGCGCGAGGGACCAGAGACAAATTCCTGCATCAGCAAGGCTGGCCCAGCTGTGTCGGACAGACAGACAGACAGGCACGTGCATAGCGGTCAGGGGCCTGGCGAGGCTGAAGGAGGCCTCTGCAGCTGGGTGGCTGGGGGATGTGGTCGGCCAGAGGGCACCCGTCTCTAAGGGCTGCTGCCCGCCCCAGGTGGCCACAGAGGACGAGGAAGTCCGGTGGCAGGCCAGGCCAAGACCAGCCCCCTCCCCCCATACACAGGAAGAAGGTGGCCCGGAGGCCTTCCAACCCTGGTCAGAAATTTTCATTTGAAACCAGAGACAGGCAGAGAAAGCCCTGCAGGGACACAGACCGTGACAGTGCTGGACAGACGGCCAGGGTCTCACGGAGCCCTGTGGGTCCCTGCGGGCAGCAGGCACACAGAGAGCTCCGAGGAAGCCCCACCACTGCCCCATTCTGGTAAGCTGGGCTGCAGGGCCCTGATCTGGGTCCAGCTCCCCACAGCCCGAGTCCCCCCAGTACACACACTCACCAGGCCCCAGAAAAGGTAGAGAAATATTTGTTCGACTTACCTATTTACCACTTCCTCAGAACAGACTCATGCCCGTCAGGCGTCCCAATTCCAGAGGCAGCTCTGACCTGAGTGGCAAACCTTGTCCTGCCTCCCAGAACCCTTTCTGAGAGGTGCCTCTCTGAACAGGAGCGGCCATGACAGCTAGTGCCCCAGGAACAAAAGGTTCGAGAGCTTTTTTAAAAAGGTGAATCAAGGCCTGATGCTGACTAAGGAGCTTCAAGGCTAAGAACCATCTCCAGGTCAACTCACAGCTGAGCTCAGGCAGAGAGGACCTCTGGCTGTCTCTTCCAACCTGTCCCCCTGAACTGTGCACCCCTTGGCCTCCCAACCCCCCTAGCCTATGCCTGTCCTATCACCAAGCACGCTGCCCCTGCACTCAGGGTCCAGGGTCACCTGGTGCATTCGGAGGGCACAGCTTCCAAGGTGGGGGGGATCCCAGCTCAGCAAGCCGCCTGGAACTTTCGCTCTGACACCAGCCCTACACCATCAGGCAAAATGCCAGGCGCAGCACCCACAGGGGAAACAGGCCAGGCGACATGAAAGCAAGAATAAAACCAGAATCGGGCGCGTTATTTTTATCATGGTACAGACTCGCAGCAGAGATCTAACAGCTAAAGGGGCACCCCAGGTGGCAGGCAGGTTTCTCTCCCCCTCTGCCTCTTCCCTGCTTCCGTGCCCCGAGCCCCCTCCCTCGGGAAACCGAGAAAGTGGATCGGGTCAGAGCGAAACATTCCTCATTCTGCCTTCGCCACAGGAAAAACTAATTAGTCGCCAAATATTCGGAATGGGTAATTGCTACCTGAATTAATAAGGGCGAACAGCCGGCGAGAAAACGGTGGTTTACTATTTCTGAGAGCTTGCCGCTCTGAACCCGGAGTCCCAGGCTCGGCGGGGAGGGACGGGCTCTGGGGACACACGTCTCCCTCTGGCAGCCAGCAGAATGGGGACACGGCAGCCTAGGGCTGTCCCTGCGTCTGGGGCAGTTCAAACACTCCTGTGGCTGGGGGTCACCCCTGTCTCCTCCAGCACACAGCGCGCGTGTGCTCACACACACGTGCACACTCACGCACCATCACTGCACACATGCACACAGCACACACAGGGACGTCCAAGGGGTCCAAGGGGAACGCACCAAACCAGATCCTCACCCGGGGGCTCACCAAGTTGCCCCAAGTTCCTCTGCTCTGACGGGGGTTATGTAGACCAAACTGAGGGGGTTGCCGGCAGTAGGAGGAGGAAGAGAGAGGAAAAGGGCAGTGGAGATGACCCTAAGGAGAAGAAAACAGGCGCTCGGGAAGGCGGGTGCAGCCCCGGTCCACTCCCACCCAGCACAGGCTCCGGGGTCCCACCCAGAGGGTCCTGGGGAGCCTGCTGAGCCCCACCATGACCTTGCTGTGTGACCTCGGACACATCGCTTTCCCTCTCTGGGCCTGGTTTCTCCCCCTGTAGAAATGAAGGGACTCCGTGCAATTATTTGAACAGTTCTGAGGTGCTGCCCCCCCAGGAAGTCTTCAGTTCAAATTTGGGGTCATCCCGGTCTCCCCTGCCCGCAGCCCCTCCCCCCACCGTGCCGGAGCACTTACTATAGGACTTCCCCTGCACAGGGCCGCACGCAACTTCCTCCGGGGCGGCCGTGGCTCTCCGGAGGCGTCCCAAGGTCACAGGGAGCTTAGGCCCGAGACATCAGCCACCAAAGCTGCTGTCAAAGCTGCACAGGGAATTCGGGGCTGCACCTCCAGGGGCTGCGCGAGTCCGGCGTGCGTCCGTGTGAAGCCATCACAGAAATCAAATGTGTCCACACGGTGCACAATGTGTCCTTCACTTTTCTTTATTTAATGTCATGTAAGCACCTGTCATGGCTGTACGTGGACGGCTCTTTTTCTAACAAACACCCGATAATGCTACTGAAGACTGTATCATAGATCCGACTGAGCCCTACTCGGGGACTTCAGAGCCAGGCTTTGGCTTTTATAAACGTTGCTCTAAGAAGTCGGCTCATATGTACTCGTTCTGTAGAAATAGAAAGTTCTCTGTATGTCGCTATCCACAGATATCTTTTTTTTTTTTTTTTTTTTTTGCATTTCAATGACTTTATTGAGAGGTATATCCCTTAGTACCAAAACATAATGGTAGTTGGTTAGGCCACCTCTGCCAACTCAAAATGAACACTGATGTAGTCAATTATTGAAATATATCAGCCTTTTGGGAAAATTGAAGTTATCCACAAAACACAGTTCACAAAAGTATAAGATATATTGTGGTTCTTTGGTTTATTTTCTAGTGCACATTTACCCACAACATGATGTCAGAACTGGGTCCAGCCATTATGGATGGACTCAGGCTACGTGCTGCACTGAGTAAGTGTCTGCAACACTTTTCATGCTGTAGATCTCCTTACAGTCACTGACTTAATAGAAAATCTTGAATATTATCCACCGGTATCTTTAAAGGTTCCTACTCGCCTAGAAACAACGTCTGGTGCTCCGCACACCGTGTCATCAGCTGTGGTCACTGCTGGCACATGGGATTGGGGAAGAAAACTCGAGCTTTGTGTAAGCAATACTTTATACTGTTCTGGAAATGCCATCAGTAAAGGGGAAAATAAACGAAATGCAGTCCATGTTGAAGCGCCTTCAGAAGGGGTTTTCTTAGTGGGCGTGGATCCGGCAGGAGCAGAGCCACAGAACCAGAGAACAAATGGAGGAAGACGGCAGAAGGAGCCGCCGGGAGCCCATCTTGTTCTACTGGGGCGGCTCTCCCCTGTGCCGACGAGGACAGGACCTGGGTTCAAACCCTGCTCCGTGCACTCACCCGGCCCCTGGGTGTTGTTTTTGTCTCTGAGGACTTCCCTTTCCCCACGTGCCGAATGGGACCCCCAGCCAGCCGGTCCCACGAGACCACCAGAGAGCACCAGGCACGGGGGGACCCACCATCAGCTCTGTCCTGCCATCTTCCTCCTCCCTGCTCCACGTCGTGAGAAAAAGAAACACCGAATCTCACGGCTGCTCCTCAAGTCCCCGTGCCTCTCCAGCCTCCCCCAGGGCCCCAGCCCAGTCTCAGACCACTGACCAATCCCAGCTCACCTAAGACCAGGGGACCTCGGGAATCAATAACTTGAGCCGAAAGCCCCGGCTTCAGAGGCTCCCATGAGATAAAAGTCAACTGGCCAGTGGGGTAACTGCTGACGTCACCCCCTTCCCACAGATCTCAGGGGGCTGTTCTTGTGGCCAGATGGGCTCATGTCTGTGAAATCATGTGAGGTCATGTGAAGTGGGGACTGTAGTCACCCCTACTCCCAGGAGCCAGCCCTGGGTCCCCAACTAGCCAGACTCCCCAGGCCTGGGAAGGGTTGCTGTTAGTCACCAAAGATCCTGCCCCCACCTCCCCAGAGGCTGCCCTCCTACCCCAAAAGCAGTCCGGGTTCCCAGCCCAGGAATCAGCCTTTGGCCCGCTCCCTAGAGACACTCTGAACACTGCAAGTGCCTTCGCTCCAGAGAACATCAAAGCCCACAGCATTTCCTACCGTGTCCTTCAACCCAGTGAGCTGTGAACGTCTGTCCCCGTGGCCCGGGTGCTTGGCTTTGACCAGGAGCCAGACCCCATGCCCAAATCCATTGCAGAGGTGGGTGATGCGGCTCCCCCAGTGGAAAGGCTGAGGTGGGTGCCTGGGATTTGCACCTTTAAGCCACTCCGTAAAGAGCTTGTCTCCATAAGCCTCTCCTCCACTTTCTTATGGGCTAATGGGTTAAACATCTTTAATTTTAGAAATAATTGCAAACAACTGTAAAGCACACACTGGTCCGAAATCTGTCCATGCATAGGGGACAACAACATTTTTATCCTACCGCAGTTACCCACCTTGGCTGCAGATGAAATGTTAATGAAAGGTTATGCTCGCAGCCTTCCAAAAATGATTACTCGAGACAGCAATTATATTTTCCCCCTTTCTGTGCAATAAAACTGTACCTCACTGTGCACTGAGAATTAATAATTTCAAACCCTGTTGTTACAGAGGCGGCATCAAAGCGGAAGGGAAGGCATGCCCATGAGGGAAAACACACACACGTTGAGACCCACAAAGAAAAGTGGGTGACTTCAAAAGAGTAGCATTCTATATTCAGGGCTGGGATCTTTTCTCAAGGTCATTAACGACTCTAGCTGACTGAAAGAGTGGCCCAATTACAAAGCACACAGAGAAACAGAAATTAGAACAGGACATAGTGACAGCTCCAGCCCTGGGTCACTCTGCACAGCCTGGCAAAGACCTGGAACCCATTGGCCAATTCCCCCAGAATCCTTCATGACTCAAAAACTCAGGACAGCCGGCTGAGTCCAGAGCCAAAGTTCAGGAGCTTCCTGGGTAATTTCCACGTGAGAAGAAAGAAGACACCCCGTAGCCCGGAAGAAGAACAGCAGCCATTTATTGAGCATGTACTATACTGCAGGCAAGAGCAGCGAGGCAGGAATGCCCAGCCTCCCTGGATGGCTAACAGAACGGAAGCTCAGAAAGATTCAATGATCTGCCCGAGCTTGCACAGTAAATGCAAGAACTGGGATTTGAACTGACGTCAAAGAGGGTAAGGGCGGTCTGTGTGTCTTCCCCGTTCACTTGGGTCCCCTCAGACCTACCTAGCAGGGTGCACAGCACAGAGCAGGTGCTCAATGAATTGTACTTATTTAATGAGGGCGATTACTCTGGCTTGAGCCTCTGTGCTCGGAAGGCAAAACTCTGCCCCTTCTCCACAGACTCCAAGAGAAAAACCAGTTGCAACTTTCAATGAGTCTCAGCATTGAGGGAACTGGGGTGGGTGGGGGAAAGAGCAGGCACGGGATTTGGCACACCCCGTGACAGCAGGCCCCCGGCATGCCCCCCCACCAATGCATGCTCGAACTTCACCCCTGGAGGTCCAATATTTTTCCTAAGATACATTATAATCATCCGCTACATTAGTGGGCTACGGTGTGAGGCAATTGGGGTTCCTTTTGTTCTGTGACCATGCGAAAATCAGAAATTTTTCATGACTCTCCCTTGAGGAACCTTGGGTGACCAGATAGTGCCCTGGTCCTTGGGGGTGGGGGGCCCGCCCACTGCCCTTCAGCCCTTTAGGTAACTCTGGGGCAAATGAGAAAACCTTAAGGCCTTAGAGAACAAGGTCACAGGTTGCAGGCGAACCAAGAATTGGGGAGCTGTGACGGAGCTTGGGATCATGTGACCCGGAGCCGGACCCAAAAGGCAAAGGAGAAAATCTGCTGACCCTACCGGAGGTGGGGAGAGCTGCTGAGGCAGGGGGAACAGAGCTGTCCTGGGGTCACCGAGGTGGGGGTGAGTGAGGCCTTCCCCTTGGACAGGGAAGAGCAGGGGTTCCGGAGAGTGGGTGGTGCATGTGGAGAGAAGGGCCCAGGGAGGCCAGAAAGTGGCCAGCGGTGGGGAGGGGGGAGACTGCCTGCCGGGTGGGTTCCTCGAGCCCCAGGATTCTTCTGGAAACTGCAGCAGTTCTGGGTACATGTGAGGAGCTGGGGCGGCCCTTTATGATGGGAAAGGCAGGAGGGGGCAGGAGAGGAGGTGATAGGAGAGTGTGAGAGACACTCGGGGACTCAGCTCCTCAAGCAGAGGCAGCGAGCTGGGCCGACCGAGGATGCCTTAAAGCAGATGGGCGGACTAACGGGAGCCCGGTCACTGCCCAGAGCCCAGGCTGGTGACAGGGCCGGCAAGCAGCAGCCAGAGGAAGGGACACCCATGCTGAGTGTCCTGTGCATGTGGCATGGCGCTCGGTGCGAGATTCAAGGTCAGAAAACATGAACGCAGCCCATGAGGGTCATGCAGCCGTGTGACAAGGCCAGCTCAGCCTGAGTGCAGCCGGATGCAGAAGTGAGGGCCCGAGGCTTGCTGGGGAATCGTGACGGAGCCCGGGTACCGCGGCAGCTCCTCGGGGGGCATGGCCTGCCAGGGGCAGTGTTTGCACAAAGGGCTCAGATGAAGAGTACCACAGTCCCCGAGACACCTGCCGACCGGGGTTCCATGAGACCCCCAGAAAGCCCTCTAGTATGGGGACACCCTGGTGGGAAGCCCGAAGAACACGACGGCCAGGGGCACTGCTGGAGGGAAAGACGGAAAGAGGGTCCCACCACCTCCGGAAAAGGACCAGAGCGCCTGCATTTTCTGAGCGGGAATGAATCCACTGGCACCATCCCTCTTAGTCACACGTGGTCCCAGAGCCTGGAGAGTCACTGCCCAGAGGTAGCAAGGCCCCAGCTTCCTCCTGCCCTTGACCTATGGGTCCTTCCCTGCTCAGCAGGGCTTGGCCAGAGAGGCCACCCAGAGAAAAGGCACAGGGGAGAAAAAAGAGAGGTGGCAAAGGGAGCTGGGTCCTGGGACGGAGCAGCCCCGGGATGTGGGATTCCATTTACAGCCTCAGAGAGCTCCTCAGGGAGCCTCGGGCGGGGCCTCACAGGCCTTCCTGACCTGCCTATGAGTGGGGGCAGGGGTCAAGGAGGCAGAACACAGGCATGAGAGAGTAGCCAGGGCCACCAGAACCGCTGCCGGGAGCTGCGCCAGGGCTGGGGTGCCTGTCGGGGGACCCACTCAACCCCGGCCTCGGCCAGTGTGGGTCACAGATGCTCCAGCCTTCGTGTGCAACTGAGCGAGGAGCACCTGCGAGAAGAAGAAGCGGGAATGTTCGGAGAACCAGATCCTCCTTCCCTCTTCCAGAAAATTGGGGCCATTTTCCAAGAAAGTCAAAGAAGAAGAAGTCAAAGAATCTGCTTTCCAGAGCCTGAGAGACAAGGCACTTTCCCAGTCACAGTTTCCAGCAGCGCCTACCTACTCCCATCCAGAGGGCGGGAAGCGGGTCGCCCAGGCCAGGAACACAGAGAAGCTGGGGGCTCAGAGCAAGCCCCCAACTCCCCCACCCCACCCCCAGCCCCGCCCAGATCTGTAGGAAGAGCCTCTCCTCAGCAGTGTTCCAGATTCTTCCTCCACCCAGGTCTCACCCAGCATGGGGACAGGAATGCCTGAGGATCCCTGGGACGCACACCTGAGAGGTGGCCCCCTTGAGCCCAGGGTCTACGGGCAGAGAAGCAGTAACGGCCCCCAGCGGGACTGAGGTGGTGCGGCCACCTGGTCTTAGTCATGGGGAGCGGGGGCGTTGAGAGGAGGGGGCGCTCTGCCTGGCTCGGGGAGGCACGGGGGCATCACAGGCTCACGCATTCATTCCGTGACACTTACTGGACGCCTCGCGATGCGCAATCTTAAAACAGAAGCGGTCTCAGAGGGGAGGGAGGCTTGTGATTCTCCGACCCAGCGCAGGGAGACGGCCCGCCCGGGTCGGGACAGGGACATGCGCGGGCACAGAGCGCGGGCTGGGGCGCAGAGAGGGAAAGGGAGAGAGGGTGCGCGGCCCCCGGGACCCGAGACTCGGCTGCGGGCGCCTCTCTAGCGCCTGGATGGAGAAGTTGGGGTCAGAGCTCCAGACGGGAGTCCCGGCTGCTGAATTCCCCTCCCAGACATCAGAGGCGAAGAGGAACACGCATTCGAGACCACCTGCGCCAGCACTTCCCGCTGGGTCAGAACGTCGGGTCGTCTCGTCTCCAGCGGGGCGCAGGGACCGATTCGCTTCGGTGGCGGCCCCGAAAACCACCGCTCCAGCGCGAAGGCGGCTGCCCCCGGGGACGGGCCCGGGGCGGAGCTCCTGGAGGCCCCGCCCACCGCGCGCACCCGGCGCAGCCCCGCCCGGGGCCTCCTCGCCGTGACCTTCCCAGCCGGGTGCGGGAGTCCCCGGCGCTCGGTCCCCGGCTCCGTGCCGCTTCCCGCTCCTGCCTCCCGGCATCTCTGCGAACTGTCAAAATCACCACTTTTTAAGTCCGTTTCATTGCTCAAGACTTTTTTTGGATGAAGCCTTTCCTTATTCCTGGGCCCAGATACAACCTTTCTTTCTTTTCACCACTCCACCTCCGGACCCCCCAAAACCCCATCCCCACCCTCCGTAATGTGGGCACACCTCTAGCCCCGCTGATCGTATCGTAGGGCCTGCTTGCCCCGGGCACCGCGAGGTCCTTCAGGACTCTGTGCATGGGAGGAGAGAGGACTTGCTTCCCTCACCCTGCGAGCAATCCCAGCTTCACCCTACGCCGGCGCCTGTGCACTGTCCGGGCTCAGAAGTGGAACCAGGGCCCTGCCTTTACGATGAAGTTTCCTCTGCCCTGACACGAGTTGTCCATCTGCAGGACTCGCCTGTGCCCCCTGGAAACCGCCAGGCTCCGCTCCCCACTGCAGCTGACGGCTCAGCGGGCTCAGTGCCCCTAATGTGCGCTGCGCGCCAGGCTGAGCGGCCGGACAGCGGCAAGACGCTGTGCAGGGGTGTGCTGCAAGGTGAGAAGAGTGTGAACCTCGAGGTCAGGGGGACCCACTTTCCAACTCCGCCTGCCTTACACGGTGGCTGTGCTTAGGCAAACTCCCCGTGGCTCCGTTTCTTCCGCTGCAAAGCAGGGGCAGTGACCACTGTCCGGCAGACCTCCTGTAAGCTCTGCAGAAAAGCAGGAGCACCTGTGGGCTCGCAGTACACATCAGTCGCTATTGGGCACCGAGGGGATGCTGGAGATGAAGAACGCGCGCTCCGGACCCAAGTCCCCTGGGTCAAACCCTGGCTCTGCCACGGGTTTGTTGTGCAACCTCGGACGAGTTTCCTCGTTTTTCTGTGCCTCGGTTTTCCCATCTATGAAATGGGGATAATATGCTTAACAGTGACTCCATCTCTGGGAGGGGGAAGAAAAGTTTGGGAAAGAGTGGTGGCCGCAGCACAACGCTGTAAATGTAATGAAAGTCGTTGAATTGTATGCGTAAAATGGGTGAAAGGGACACTTTTATATTATGTATGTTTTATCACAGTTTTACAAAGTTAATAATAATGGCACATACTAAGAAGCTGTGGATTATTGCCTGTGAATCATCCCTCAATAAAACTGCTAGTAAAAAATAAAAATAAATGAGGATAATAGTTTAACCTGCCCGGTAGGGTTGTTGGAGGGGATTAAGTGAGTATATAGGGTCCTGAGAACAGTGTCCAGGGCTGCTGGGGAGCCGCCAGCCGGTGCTGGCTAGCATATTAAATATACACCATCTGTATCATTTAATTTAATCTTTACAAGCACCCTACAAATTAAAAGGTATTTTTACTCATTTGATGGGTAAGAAAATTGATGATATATTAAAGCATGCACATCCTATCAGCTATTGGTTCTGTTTCTCTAGGGGACCCTGAGCGATACAAGCTGCAAATTCCCAGGTGCATTTGGAACCAGAATGACCCACTCACTGCGGCCACGAGCTCCCGCCACAGCCGGAGTACCTAAGACGTGCCGACGGCCATGGCCACACCTCAGTAGCAAGAACTAGAAATTCCAGCACTTTCCCGAGGAAGGAGAAGCACAACTCTGTTTGGGGATCTGTGAAAGTTTGGGTTTTCTGGGGCCTTTTGTATTTTGTTTTAGGATCCTTTTTTATTAGTATTATACAAACCACACAGAAATGTCTGAAATTTCCACTTCTAAGCTGGCTGTACGTCACCTGACAGGCACAGTGCTAGGTGACAATGGAAGACGCTGACACTTGAGAAGCCATCCTGCTCAGAAACGGAAGGAAAGGTCACTGTGTTGAAGGTGCCTGGTAAGTGGTTACACTCCTGGCTACTGAGTGTAGAACTTGGTCCCCCAGAGATAGCACTGGACACTTCTAGAAGCTTCTCCTCACGATGGCTGCTCCCCCCGCCCCTTCTCGTTTTTCCCTCTCTTTTGTTTTTTTTTCTTTTTTTGTGGGAGGAATTAGATTTCATTTTCTTGTAAGCATAACGTCTTTATTTTTCGACAGTGTTCTGTTAGTGTCAGGTGTACAGTGTCGTGACTCGACACTTCCATCCATCACCCAGAGCTTGTCACCTCCTTCATCCCCAACCCCCGAGTGACCCAAACCTCCACTCACCTCCCCTCTGGTAACCATCAGACTGTTCTCTGTAATTAAGAGTCTGTTCCTTGGTTTGTCTCTCTCCCTTTTTCCCTTTGCTTGTTTGTTTTGCTTCTTAAACTCCACATCTGAGTGAGATCATATGGTGTTCCCACACCCCTTCTTCCACGCAGCTCTGGGCTCACAACAGGAGCATAGCCTTCCACTGCTGCCAGAGCAGGAGAGGTGCTGGGCTCCAGGGAAAGGGCTGGCAGCTCTCAGAGGCCAGTGACCAGAGGCAAAGCTGGGAAAAATGGCTCATCTCGAAAATGGATGTCAGGCTCAGTCAGCTTTGCCTGCCTCTTCCTAAAGTTGAACTCACATTTGCCCCCTGATAGAGAAGGGCTTGCCGCAACGGGGTGGAGGTGGGGGGGGGGGGTGCCCGCAGGGCAGAGATAGACCTGGGCATGGTGGGGGCAGGGGGAGCCGTCAGTCACTTCCAGACAGAACTGGGTGGTGCCAACCAGGGGCCGGACCCCACAAAGTCAGCGAGGGTGGTCCTGGGTCAGGTCACCTCTCTGGAGCCTGAACAGCTCATTTCGAACCCAGACAGGGCATAGAAGAGCTCAAGCCAGCAGGCCACAAACCTTAGACTCACCCCAGATCTGGGATAGGTTTGCAATTAAACCCAAAGACTGGAACTTGGAAGATCAAAACACTTGTCAAGTTTACCCCAATTTGCTTTAAAGTGAGAACAATGACATTTGAGAGCAGATGGTGGGCTTAGGATGTTGCTGTGTGTATCGCGGGATTCTAAAGAGGGATGCACTTGAGTTCCAGGTTCCCTCCTCTCCCTGGCCACCCCAAGGCTCCCAAAGCACTGTCTCCTCCCAGGGCTGGGGGCCCAGGTGTGAACCCCAGACAAGCCCAGACATCTGCCCAGCCCAGCTGGAAGGGCACATTCACCCTCTGGGTCTGTTGGCTTTCCTCTGGGCTGACCCCAAGCAAGACCAGAGGAGTGTGGCGTGCTGAGTGAGCACCAGGCAGGGGAGGAAGTGAGCTGTCACTTCTGCTTCCCCTCCCCCACGGGCCTTCCTGGGGGGTGGGCCTTCCTCCTTGTGGGGGCTGGGGAACCTGGCTTTCCTCTAAAACCTCTGCCCTTGAGAAGGATGCCAGGCGGGGTGCAAGCAGTGGCAGCCCCAGGGCACAAGCCACCTGTACCCCCAGCCGGCACGTCCCGTGGCTCCAGGCTCCTTCTCTCCTTCCGAGTGGGCTGCAGGGACCACTGGCAGGAAAGTGGCCGGCGCTCCCTCACAGACCCCACTCAGGAGGCCACGGAACTGGGGCAGGGCTTTGCAGCAAGCCTGAGGGCTGCGGGGCCCTGGTGCAATCGCGGAAGCCCTCTGGCCCCTGGTTCCCCCCGCAAGCCAGGCTTTAGCCCTGAGCTCTGCCCTCTCTCCCAGTTCCAGTAGTGCGACCAGCAGCTCCCCGATAAATTCCAGTCGGGCACTGGGCACTAAGTGCCTAATCCCTCTGACCCTTGAGCCCACTCGGTGTAAGTGCAGCCGCACTTTACAGATTTGGAAACCAGAGCCCAGAAGGCAGCTAGTGAACAGCATAGCCTGTCAGAAGCCAGGTGCCCTTGCCCACAGCCTTATGCCCTCTCCCCTCGGGGTCCCTGGCTTTGACCCAGCCACCTCACCCTCCTCTGCTCGGGCCCACACTACCCCACTGGCTTTCCCAGAGCCTCCACGAAGTCCCACAGGCCCTCAGGTTAAAACCCTCCAAAACGGCTCAGCCAGAACAAACTTGCAACCCGAAACAGGACTCTAGAAGGAGAGAGGCAGAAAGGCGTGCGGGCCTCCCGCTACCTCCAGGCTCCCTTCACCCTCTCTCCCATCTAACCACCGCGTCCTGGGTGCGGGTGCAGGGGTGAGCCCTGTCTGCCTAGCCGCTGGGCGATCATTCCCCTTTCGCAGATGGAAAACTAAGGCACAGAGAGGCCCCATGGACCACCCAGGGTATTAGCACTAATAACTCAAATCCCAAGGGCTGGGACTTGAGCCCAGACCACGCACCTCTAGGCCTGTCTCCCCACAGGGAGCACTGGCTGGTGACACGGATCTCAGTAGAGATCCGGGCCGCACACACTGCTTCTCACAGGGAAGGGGAGGACCGTGGTGCAAAATCCGGAAAGGCCATGTAGTGCCTTGTGGATGCTAAGAAGTCTCCTCCTGTCCTGCCTTCTCGGCACAGCCCCGGCGAGCTGGCTCGTTGGTCTGTTGACTCACTGCTCTGGGAGACGAGGCTGGAGTAAGCACGTCACAACCTCATAGGGTCCGTTGGACACATGCTGCAGCCCGTTTCCTACAACCAAGAAGAAGCTCTCATATGAAGCCATCAGAGCAGACAAATCCAAACTAAGGAGACGTGCCTAGTAGCATCGGTACACGGGGAGAGCTCAGGGAGATGTAAGACATCGCTGCCCTGGGAGTGCAGTCGGAGGTGGCCAGTGCCCAGAGAGACGTTACCTAATGGGATAACAGAACACTTACAACATCTTTAAACATCTGCACGCCAAGAGGTCACAGTAAGGATGTGTCAAAGACTGAAAGTGGTAGGATGGCTCCCTGAGAAAGTGCTCTTCAGATGGTGGCCTCATAGCCTTCTCTCTCCCTCGCCTGCTCCCATCACAAGCCTGTGACAAGCACCATCTCTCCCAGCATCTAAAGCTTCCTGCCACCATTCTCTGGCGCTCTGGAAGGATTTCGAGGGGGTTGTTACATGTGTACTTCTGAACGTTGCAATTCTGTATCGTTAAAGTCTAGCACTTAATAAAATAACCATGACTGCTTATTTGCAAAGAGTCTTGATGTTCTGGAAGGTTCCTTCTTATAAATGGAAGTTGGTTCTTATAAATATTTGGTTAATTAGCCATGCTATCTGAAATAAATCATTTGTTCTCAGTTTTTACGGTGGTTAACAGTTTGTGAAGTAATTTTTATATACATTAGCCAGTGGCTAGACTGTTATCAGTGCATATAAAAGTTTATGGAATTGAGAATTGAGTTATCCCATCTGATTTTCTCAAAGGCCTATGAGGGGGTAGATTTTTGTTGGCAGAAGGGGCTGCCTTTTTTTTTTTTAAGTATTTATTATCTGAGAGAGAGCATGAAAGAAAGAGAGCAGGGGGGACAGAGGGAGAGGGAGAAGCAGTCTCCCCACAGAGCAGGGACTCGATCCCAGGACCCTGAGATCATGACCTGAGCTGAAATCAGATATTCAACTGACTGAGTCACCCAGGCTCCTGGGGCTCCCTTTTTAAAAGGAAAAACTCAAGTGCCCATAGTGAACAAATTTGCTCTCTATGAAAGATTATCCAATCTCTGGGGGTCCCCCCCACCTTTCACAGAGCCCCACACTCTCAGGATGTAACCACTGTCTACAGTTTTCTGTACATCCTTCCAGAAATTTTCCATCTACACGAACACATACTAATACCTCTTCGCAAACAATAGATGTATATCATCATCATGATGTTTTACCTTTCTGTTTAAATCAAATAACATACCACAGTCACATTTTCCATACAAAATGTGCCTACTCGTTTCAAGGGCAGTATAATATTCTGTTATAGGATGTATCATAATTTACCTAAACCAGCTTCTACTTTATCATGGAATGAATCTTGCTGTAAGTGAACAACCTTGCTCACCCATCTTTGCTCACATTGCCAGAGTCTATCTGCAGGATAAATCCCCAGAATTAGAAATGGAAACTTCAAAATACATGCACTTGTGATGTTGATATTTATTCAAATAAAATGAAATCTGGACCAATTTACACAAGTCTAGGCACCACCTCATGACTGTTCGAGAACCCTATTTCTCCACAACCTTGTCAATCCTGCAGATGGCTGGCCAAACTGGCTCACCCTGGCCGGTATAATTGGTAAAGAAAGGGCATCTCGATCTGATTGACATTTATGAATCGGTGAAGAGGAGCATTTTTTCATGTGTTCCCAAGTTACTGGTTTTTCATTTTGTAAAGTACACAGATTCGGAGAAGTTGAGAAGTGCAGTTTCCCAATGTTTCTCTCCATAGCTGAGGACCAGACACCCATACCTGATGTCGGGTCCAAGGTTATAACTCACGGAACTCGGATGGAGGGGTTCACAAACATCCCCAACTTCACCTTCGTGACGAAACACTTTCTACTAAATCCCTCTGCACGTGGGACAGCTGAAAGGAGAAGAAACGGCGTTGACTTGCCTGAGAACTGGACTTTGAACACCACCTTTCTGGGCTTCTGTTCTTCCCCAAAAGAGAGAAGGGGCCAGTCACCCAAATGTCCGCTAATCTTCATCAAAAGGCATCCACTTTGGGCAAGCAGAAGAAATTGGGTGGGAGATGGCCTTTAGAATCCTTGTGTCTTCTCAACCTGACAGTACAGGATTTGTTTTGTTTGTCCTGCTTCTCCTTTTAACATTTAGTCTTCACTCCACCTAGATGATAACATTCACGTGGTTTGAAACCACGTGTTCTCATGAACAACATAAGCTATAAAGTTTGAGAAATCTGTTTCCACCTCACCACCTCCTCCCCGCCACCTCATTCCTTCCCTCATAATTTCTCATCCCTTTATGGTTCATAGTTTATGTCATTATATAAGAGGGTTTTCTCTCATTTTCCAAATTTCAAAATATATACTGGTGCATTGGGTTTTTCAAATGATTTTGACTGCTCCACCCCACTGCCCCACCTAGAAGGCACTTTCTTTCTTGCTTCTGGAAAACCCTAGATGACACCCCACCAAAGTCCTGCCTAGAACAATGAGCATGGGATAAAAGAGAAGGATCCAGAGTCCAGCAGCTTTAAAACATTGGTTTAAGGGACGCCTGGGTGGTGGCACAGCTGGTTGGGCATCTGACTCTTTGTTTCGGCTGGGGTCATGGTCTGAGGTCATGGGATTGAGCCCCGCATCGGCTCCAGCTCAGCTCAGAGCCTGCTTAAGATTCTCTTCTCTCTCTGCCCCTCTCCCTTGCTCTTTGTCTGTCTGTCTCTCTCTCTCTCTCTCTCTCTCTCTCTCAATGGGTAAATAAGTTTTTAAAAAATTTGTTTAAGTGCCTGTATTTCCCAGTAGGGAAATTCTTCCTTGGTGAGTGGGAGCCTCATCTCTGACAGTCTTCAGAGAGATGCAGTCAAGGACATTGTAGAGATGTCCGTGCTTGCCTTCCATGTCCACGATTTCACGCTGAAATTAGTTCATCCATGTATTCAACAAACATATAGAAAGCTTCCTTTGTGCCTAGCCACACGCTAGGAATCAATGCACGGAAAACGGAATCCCAGCTCCTTTCCCACATTCGGGGGGTTACAGTCCGGTAGATAATACTTACCGAGTCCAGGGTTGTCCTCTCAGCTGGGCAGGTGTTGCGATGCGCAAATTTCCCAGCTATACGGAGCTACACGGAGGCCCTGCGGTAGACAGATAGCCAGTTAGAAGACCCCTGGTCCCTCTTCACCTTGTGCAGGTGTCCAAAATAGGCACAGGGCTCTAAAGGCCCAGTAAAAATCCAACCTCGGCTGATGGGTCATCACCCAGGCCCTGTTGAAGGAGAAAAAAAAAAGCAATAATTCTATAGGAATCATTGGAAAGTCAGAGGGGAGAAATCCCAAACCACTACAGGGCCTGCAGTCTGTCAGGACTCGCCGCATACTGAGAATTTATCCCAGGAGTCAGGAGAAGGCCCAGAGTGGACAGCCATGCAAGCAGCACCGGAACCATGCTGGACATTCTAGGCCCATGATTCTAAGGTAGAGGTTGAAAATAACAGTTCCGGGCTGCACTGTGTCAAATTCCTAACCCCCACCACCTCGGAATGGGACCATATTTGGAGAGGGAAGCTTTCAAGAGGTAATTCAGGTAAAATGAGGTCATCAGAGTAGACCCTTGTCCAATATGACTGATGTCCTTACAGTAAGGAGGTCAGGACGCAGACTCGCACAGGCCACGTGAGGACACAGAGAGAAGGTGGCTGTCCACACGACAAGGAGAGAGGCCACAGGAGAGACCAGCCCTGGTGACACCTTGATCGTGGAACTCCAGCCTTCCAGAAGGGTGAGACAGTCCTCCTTTGTGCTTAAGGCCGGCGTCTGTAGCTCTCAGTTGCAGCAGTGCTCGCAGAGTAGTAAACCATCATGTCTCACCTCTGAGTTTTGAATCTCCTTATTGAGCCATCGGTGTCTGTCCCCGTTGTAAGAGGAGATCAAAAGTCCTTAGAGGAGGAAGCCACAGGCTATGTGTCTCACACGCGTGTGCAAGCACCAACACACACACACGTCCATCCGTCAGTAAAGTTCGCTCCTACCCGTTGAAGCGCCGGTTCCAGCCCACAGGGAATCCCAATTGAGGCACCACCTTGAGAAGGGAGAGCAATCTCCGTGCCTTCCTCCTTCCCGCCTCGGTGCCCGCTTCCACCCGCCCTGCCACCCCAGCCCCGGGAAAGCTGGGCCCCAGGTCATGGCACACTTGACCAAAAACGGCCGTGGCTGCGCATTGGGAGGAGATAATAAATTTCCGTTTCCTTCTCAGTAACTAACGAAGTGGATACGACTTCAGGAGCCGGGTCCTGCCATGCACAGAATGTGTCCACGCTTCTGTTTCCGTCAACTCCGAGGACACGTGTCTGGGAGGCTGTGCTCACTGGGCAGCCCCCACGAGGGCTGAGGCCCTGACAGGGAGCTTGGACAAGGCCCGACGGAGTGGGGCGCCAAGCTGGGCCAGCACCGCCTCTGCAGCAGGGCGGAGAGCCCGTGGTTCTTCCCAAAACATGCTTCACTTCCTTTCCCTCACAGAAGAATACCTCAGCTGAGCCAGGCGGTCAGAAGGGTCATGAGGCCTTGGACGCCACGGTAGTTCACAGAAAAAGGCCACTGCCCCGCGAACAAGCGTTGAGATGAGGTAAAAGTGGGTCTACCTGCCAAAAACATTAAGACTTCTCATGCTGGCTTTTCTCCCTTTTTAAGGTTTCAAAAGATGTCATTTAGTCCCAGCGCTAACGTGGACTGCTTCCTCTCTGCACAGCTGTACCTGACGAAGACTGTTTCTCCATCCAGTGAAGACCCTTGAAAAAACCCTCCATAAACATAAATCTTTAATTTTCATGATGTTATCTTATCATAAAAACAACACCACAATAAAAAAATAAAATGAGAATCCAATCCAATAACGTTGCCCTGCGGTCCATACCTTAATAAAAATTAATGTTTCTCTTCATTCAAATGATTCATGTCCATATGCACCCTGAGTTTTTGCATATAAAAGATAAAACATTAAATAGTAAATAACAAGTCGTTTGTTTTTTTCTCTTTGTAACAAATGTGTTTGCCTGGGAAGGGCGTGCGGGGACGGATGTGAGAACGAGTGGAAAGCACGAAGGGTGAGGGTCATGGAGTCATCAGCTGTCATCAGACGGCCGGGACTGCAAAAGGGTCCCTGCTCTGCCCACCGGTCACACTTGAGGGACCCCCACCGGCAGCTCCAGGACCGGTCACCAGAGTCCCTTGCAATGGGGCCAGCAGCCCGCCGTCTGGGACACCGTGCCCTCCGTGCTCCCGCTGGATTACAGACTTGGGTGGGTGACGCGTGGTCCTATCTGAGAAAAGTTCACCGCCCACATCTGAAACGTCCCCCTGCATGCACTCCTTCTCTCCTCACCCGTATCCGCTCCGGACCGGTCATTCGGCCAGCAGGCCATTCAAGGGGACTAGAGGCTAATTCTCATCCTTTGCAGGAAAAGCGGTTTCCAAGTCCCCTTTTCTCCAGCCCGCGGTAGCCGGCAGCAGCTCAAGGCCCGGGATGGAGGGGCCCCGCGGATCCCGCAGCCTCTCCCTACGCTGCTTCTGGGCTGGAGCTTCCCTGGGAGAGGCTCCCTCTGGCCCTGTGCTGTGGTGTAGACAGCAGCCTGGCAGTGCGGATGCCGCCCGACACCCACTTACCCACTTACCGCTCCTCCCCGCTTCACCCCAGAGCCCAGCCTGGCTCCGTGAACGGTCCCCCATGCAGAGGGCGGTGGCCCGAAGCCTGGATCCACGCCCCACTCGCGGACCTGCTCCGGCCTCCTCCCCAGGGACTGGCCCTCGTCTCCTCTCCAGGCCAAGTCTTCAGCATGACTCACCCCCTCGCTCGACAGGGGCTCCCAAAGGAGCCCCCAGACTCCTCGGAGATGCGGGGAGAGGCAGGAGGGGGTGCAAAACAGGGAAGCGGTATAACAGTGGCCCTCAACCATCTCCGAGGCCCCATGACCAATTCCAGATCATCACAGACCAAGTCAGAACAGTGAAGCATTAGCCTCAAGAAAGGAGTAAACTTTCCACACGGCTCCAGAACCCAGAAATATCGCAGAGTGTTCTACAAGGACCTTTTCATTAGGCTCCCGGCACTCTAGAATCTCCCAAATAATGCTGACACAAGACACAAGACACTCAGAGACACACAGAGACACACACACTAACACTTTCGCCGGATTCCATGCAGTTATGTGTCTAGAAATTGCAATATTCCCTAAGCAATAAGAAAGTAAATGCTTCTGACTGAATGGAGGAGGCCTGAAGGGGTGGGGGGCATTCGCCCACATACGAGACTAAGTGTTAATTTTGCTCAAGGGAACCTCAGGCCCTGCCGTCCGCATCGCCCCGGGCGGCCCGCCGTCCTGCTTTCTGTCCCCTGCCATCCTCCGTCCTTCTCTCCTTCTCTCCCTCACCTGGAAGACAAGGGTGTCTCGGGCACGCGGCCATCAGTCTCCTCGGAAAACTACCCGACCGTCTTGAGACACAGCTGGCACTTGGGATCATGGGCCACAGAGGAGAGGAAATAAATCACAGGTGCTCACAGACACAGTTCAAAGCCCTGGGGGGCTGGATGCGGGGATGAGGAGTGTGGGTCCCCGGGAAGGTGCTCGGCTGGACCCCTCGCCCTGCTCTTCTGATTTCTTTCAGTTAATGAGAAAAAGTACTAATGTCCCTCCTTCATTAAGCAGGGAACCTCTGCACACTCTCCGACGAAAGTCTGCACCTGGAGGGCAGGAGCAGAAATGCGAGGGGTGTCGGAGAGACACGGCCAGGACAGGGCCACCGGCAGGACGTGGGGCTTCAGCGGTCTCAGATCTGAGAGGCAGCCAGGGTCACGGTGCCATCTGCAAGAATCAAGGGTGTGACTCTAGGAACAAGTCAACTGTCCCGGCAATGTTGAGTCGGCCTCCTCCCCGCAGCCTTCCCAGGAGCCCAGCTCCGTCTTCAGGCCACTGCTCCCACCACTGCCGGTAAGGAAAATCCACGGAGGCCTCACCTGCACACAGGTGAGCCGGGTGGTAGGAAAACACACCCTGCTCTTTTCCACTCCGGAGGAAGTGGAAAATCCCTGCCACCGCAGTGGGGGAGGGCCAGGTTCAGAGAGTCCAGCACTGGGCCCCAAGGGCTCCCCAAGGCAGACCACGTTGTGCAAGCCACAGTTCAAGGAAGCCACAGTTCAAGGAAGCCAGAGTTCAAGGCCATCTGGGGTGGCAGGGAGGGCCTGGGCTCAGACAGACACAGGTGCCCAGGTGGAAGGCGGGATGAGAGACAGGAGGAGCACACGTAGCACCTCAGCCCCGAAACTTGCTGTCTCCCAGACAGATGCCATTCTCACGGGGCCCAATCACGGGGCAAGGCCAGCTTCTGTGTTTCTGGGTGAAAAGCTTTCTTCCTCAATCAGGTCTGCAGGACCTGATCAGAATCCAGACTCCTGGGGCCGGGACCATAGAGGCCGAGGATCGGGGCCGTTTCAACAACAAGAAAAGGCAACATCAGGAACCCAACACGTGCTGGTTATTCTCACCGACTTCCACAGACCAGAGGCTGCCCCTCACTGTTACCAACTTTCCAAGAACACTGATTCCTTTCTCGAAAAGTTCCCCCAGGGTCAAGATTCTCCTTCAAACCCACCCAACCTCCTCACGGCCAAACTACCCTGACTTGGCGGGAGGGTCCCACAGTGACCACAGGAGAGCAGGTTTCCTGCTTCTGAGGTTCAGAGCACAAACACCCTCCTGGGCCAACCCTGCCCCAAGGCCAGCTTAATTGAAAATGACTGACAGAACATTCTAGACGCCCAGAGCTTTCAGGACAGCACTTGATTCTCATCAGGGTCTTGGGTGTTGAGTTCCCCCACCACGGTTGAGGTGGGCACATCATGAACTAGGTAAATCCATTTTCCTCAGGGATGAGAACCCAGGCCCCTGAAGGCATTTACCACAATAACGGAGAAACTGGACACGTTCGTCACACTCAGAAATCCCCAGAGACCCACGTTCGCAGTGGTGGTTCGCCATCAACAGCCATCAGGGTTGGGAGGGTGTGGGCTGGTGGCAAGTTTATGGTTACAGAACCATAAAATGGGTAGAATCTTCATGTCTGGAAGAACATTGCACGGAAAAAAAAAAAAATTGAATGAGTTTTGTTTTTTTTTTGAACTTGGAAACTATGTCATATCTCTCTGTGCTCTTTAAACATTTCACAATTCAGAGACCACGAGCATCAGTCCCTTCAATATAGTATGCCTCGTTATTGTTTTATTAAAGATAATTTTTGAAACTTCATTTTCTGAGAAGAAAGGGATGATGAGAAATATGCAGTCCACGTTGAGAACAAGGAGTCATTCTTCAATTTAATTCTAAAACTCAAACATAGCAATAAAAGAAAGTAACTTTACCCTCCCCTGACTCAGGAACCATTTACCTAGACCCTTTGCTAAGACATTTCAAAACGTCTGTGGGAGTGGAAGCGTGCTTGCCTGGTGACTGGATCTCCACACACTCCTGAAGGCAGTGCCAGTTGTCACAGACTCTTCCAGAAGCAATGGGCCCATGTGTATACCACACAATGTTCTAACTGTTTGACCCAGAAATGAATCTGCTGGGACCCTGCCCTAAGGAAACAGTTTGGAAGAACCAAAATGCTATACGCACGAATCCGTTCACATTGGAGGCACCAGGGTGGCTCAGTGGTTAAGCATCTGCCTTTGGCTCAAGTCATGATCTCAGGGTCCTGGGATCGAGCCTAGTGCTGGGTTCTGTGCTCAGCGGGGAGTCTGCTTCAGATTCTCTCTCTCCCTCTCCTTCTGCCCCTCCCCCTGCTCATACGCATGTGCTCACTCTCTCGCGCTCTCTCCAAATAAAAAACTGTATGTACCCAAACCATGGAACATTGTGCCTCTAATCACAACCGTGATGAAGATAAATGTTTCGAATATATTAGATGACTGAATCAAGTTACAAAATGGATCTTAGTCTGACTCCCGTTTTGTAAAATTAAATATTTTGTCTTTAATTTTAATGTCTTAATTTTTTTCTCTTATATAACAAAAAATATTTGAAAATGGAAGGTGAGCCTAATAATTTAAGGATACAAATATCTAAGTTTTAAGAGCTAGAACTATAAAGCTCTTAGAAGAAAACATAGCTAAACATCTTCGTGACCTTGGATGGGGCAATGGTGTCTCACATGTGACAGCGAGAGCATAAACAAGCAAAAAAAAAAAAGGTAAATTGGACTTCATCAAAATTAAAAATGTGTGTGACAAAAGACACCAACAAGAAAATGAAAAGAGAACCCACGGAACGGGAGAAGATATTTGCAGATGGTGCATCTGACAAGGGGAGAGTAGCAGACTATATGGAAGAACTCTTACAACTCAAAAGTGGGCAGAGGGTCTGAGCAGACATGTCTCCAAAGAAGACAGACAAATAGTCGCTAAGCACATGAAAACGTGCTCATTAACATTTGTCAGGGAAATGCAAATCAGAGTCACAATGATGGGCGGGCAGGTAACTGAGGGGTGGGAATGAGTCTAACAGAATGAATCATTCCTCGCAGGTCATTTTGACCCCAGATAGCAGATGCAAAGACTCCATACCCTCGTACTTTTGAGTTTCTCACTGACAGCCACAGGAAGGCCCGGAGCTGACCTCAGCAGGGAGTGAACAGAATGCCCTCTCCTTGGGTTAACACAAGGCAATGTTCGCACAGAGATTTCAGATCTCTTGACCTGGCGGGGGGAATCCCATTGGTGTAGAGAGAATGGGGACAAACACTAGGTTTAAATACTCTAAACGAATTAAAGACTGAGATATTCAAGTGGGAATTTCCAAATCTGATTTTTTTTTTTTTTATCATAAACCCACACTCTTGACTGGAGTGATTCTTGGGAGGACAGTACAGCTGCTGCGAGTGCGGGTCCTGACCCCCCCAGCCAGGACTCTGCGCGCACATGGTCCCCCGTCTCCCACTTGGAGCCGAAGATCACTTCCTATGGCCCAAGAAAAGGTGCAGGAGGGCTGTCCTCAGCCGCTGACCCGGGCTGAGAGCGCATGAAGCCCCACCTTCGCTCTGGGCTCAGTTCGTGCTCTGAAGCCTCCACTCAAAGCTGTCCTGGCCTAGTGTCGCGTTTAGGGGACGGTGCTGTATACGCAGGCTGCCACAGACCGGGGACAGACTTCACCGTGAACAAGATGGACTTTCCCCCAAGGCGCAGGGTCCTTACCTTCTCCCCAGATTAACCCAGAACTGACTCCAGGAGTGACGTCGGCTTCGGTAACCCAACCCCAGAGAGGACGGCGGGGACAGCCAGCAACTGAGACGGAGGGGACGCACCAGTCACTGATCGGGTCCAGCCTGCCACTCCCGACAGCAGCTGTGGCCCCGACGCGCCCCGCCCCGACAGATCATCCTGCCACCCCTGTGGCGACACCCAGTGTGGAAGGGGCCCACCCAGCACCGCGCAGGTGGTCTTCCTCGCTCCGGGGCCGGGCTAACAGACCAACGGATGGGACTCTTGGGCTGGGCTGAAAGTGACGCTGTGACTTCCCACAGAGGAGCGAGCCTTCTGCTCTGAAGCAGCAGGTACAATGAGTCTCCTCTCATTCCCGTGTAAGTTCTTCCCATACGAACACGTCAACCAGCCCAGCCACGGGTTCAGGGACACCGAGAGCGGATGAAACCGGGGAGGAGGGAGTGAGAGTTGCCAGATTCCAGCCTACATCGCCGTCATGGAGCCAGATGCCGGGATTCCGCGCTGCCCACGCTGGGCTGCACAATGCCCTAAAGAAGCCCCGTAAAGTGCAAAGCCCGTGTTCCTTGGTTTTGTTTGTTTGAGAGGGAAATCCCGATTGCAGACGTCCAGGTTAGCGAAGCTGCCTGTGGCCAAGGGTCCCCATGTTCCTACCCCGGCCCTGCAGATGCGAAGGTGGGGTCCTCTCCCGCGAGCCCTTCCACGTTTCCTGAGAAGGGGCCACCGACGACCGCATCTTGAGTACAAATCATTCATGAAGGACATCGGTGAGGTGTCCACCAGTGGGCCAAGTCCTCCGGCTGGAGTTCCTGTCGCGCCCCGGACAGCGTCAATGGGGGCCCCGGCAAGTCTCTTCTCCCGGAGCCCAGGCCTGGCGCACTCACCTGTAAAAGGGCTGGGATCTGAGACTCCCAAGGCCCCTGCTGTCCTAACGTCCTCCGCCCTCCCTGCCTGCTGACGTGAGGTCCCCAGCCTGGCCTTGGATGTGCCGAACACTTTCAACGATGACCAGTCTCGACGGCAGGGACAGACGGGTTCAGCAGAGCCAAACCCACCACGGGTCAATGAGGAGTTGCCTGGCCAAATGGACAACAATATAAGCATCTTTGTTGATTTAGCAAGACAGTCTTTTCCTTTATCTCTTGTGAAGATAAAATACCATCCTTCTTAAACTCATCTGACAGCCAGTCAAGAATTGTTCATTCCACGCGGGTCCTGCCACAGCGTCATACAACTCTGGAGGGAAACTGAGGTCTGGCGGGGTCAGGCCCCACTACACTTCAGTGTGCTCGCAGGAGATGCCTCGTGGGTCTGTGGGCTCAGGCCTGGGCAGCAGGTGGAGAGTTCTAGCCGGGGGCGCTCGGGGGGCCGGCAGCCCAGGAAGGAGCAACTGGACAGCAAAGCCAGGAGGACAGACTTCCCATCCTGGTCCTGCAACAGTTAGCCCTGTGCTTCTGAGTGTCGGGCACACAAAGTGGGGTGGGGGTGCTGCCGGGAGCCCCGAGGACACCAGCCAGAAACTTCTGCCACTCCTGGGGGCCCTTTCAAAAAACACCTGAAGCCAGTGTCATGATTGACTGAGAGTAATCACACTCTCCCAAAATAACTTCGAGCAGCACAGCCCCAAGATGGACAGCAGGGCAGGTGATCGGTACAGGCTGTTAGGACGGGAACTTGCAGGAAAAGTCTCCGAGTGTGGGTTACAAGGCCTATGGCAGAAAGTCAAGCTGGCCTGGCCCTCGGCAGCCGAGAGGGACCCTGGAACCCAAGGCAAAGCAAGAAGGGACCCAAGAGGAGTCACCATGGGGTCTGGAACACAGCAGGAAAGCTACAGAGTAGCAGGGCTATGGGTCGGGACGCGCGCTGGGGTCAGGCAAGGAAGGGGCCAGAGCGTCCTCACTGGAGGAAGTGGCTAAGCCGTCCAAGCAGAGCTGGACAGGTGGCCGGGAACCGGGAGCCCGGCCTGCCTCCCCTGGGATCAGATTAAATTGTCTGCACCAGCCTGGACAAAGTCACCGGCTCTCCGACACGGAGCAGGGGCTGGAACGGAGAAGGCAGCAGGGACACTTGCAGGAAGGAGGGTGCCAGGGTGGGCAGCGGCCAGAGCCGGCTCGGGACCACATTTCCCCAAAGGTCACTTGTCTCCAGAGTCACCTCTTAGGTTCTCCCTGGCCCTCCCTTTCTCTCTGCAGGCTTCCCAAAGCCTCATTCTGCTTCCCCGCCTCCGAGCTCCTGGAAATCGCCATCAGACACAGACGCACCTCAACCTTTATGCCGATCTCTTTTCTACATCCTCGACTGCATGTCAGCCTCGGAGACCCCCGCGAGGCTGGCCTTGCTCTCTGCATCTTTCCAGTGAGGAGGCTGAGGCTGAGCAACGTCACCAGCCTGCCCGAGGCCACCAGCCTCCCCGAGGTCACCAGCCTGCCCGAGGTCACCAGCCTGCCCGAGGCCACCAGCTTGCCCGAGGCCACCAGCCTGCCCGAGGTCACCAACCTGCCCGAGGTCACCAGCCTGCCCGAGGCCACCAGCCTGCCTGAGGCCACCAGCCTGCCCGAGGTCACCAGCCTGCCCGAGGCCACCAGCCTGCCCAGGGCCACCAGCCAGTAAGTGGCAGTGGTGCTAATGTAATGAGCACCTTACAGATGCCGTGTCATCAAATCCCGTCTCGTTCCCTTTGAGGCCAGCGTTTATCTTCCTCATTCAGCCTCGGGAAACTTGGAGAGACTGAATAACTTGTCTATACTCCTCCAGGTAGATTCAAGCAAGAATCCATTCAGGTCACGTCTGAATCCGAAGCCAGTGTTCTCCCACTCGACTATGATCACCTCTAGCCACCGTCTCCCTCCCTGCTCCCTGTAAGTTGTAGGACTCCCCACCCTCAGCCCCCGAACAGTTTCAGGGAACATTCTGGGTCTGCAGGCTTAGGCTGGGTACCACTGGCTCTTTGAGCCAACACTACAGGAGCCGAGTGCGCCCCCTTCGCTCATGATGATGGGGTCATCGACCCGCTAACTCTGCCACGCCCCCCACCGTGTGCCACCACCCCAGCAAGAACCCTAAACTGGGCCCTGCATGGTGACATGCATGCTGGAGCTTCTGTTTACCGGCCCTTTGTCATGGGAAGGGAAGATCAAGGGACAAATCCCTCGATGGCCTCTCCTTGGGACAAAACCGAGCACGAAATCCCTACTGATATGATAACTTTGGTGTGCGCACGAGAGAGAGAGAGAGAGAGAAGTCTGCGGAGAAAGAAGCTACCAGCCCTCCCTGACGAGGGCCCGTTGGAGGCCCTCAGACCACGTGTCTGCGGCTGCCTGAGCAAAAGACCGGCAGACCCCTCAGGCCCGGTCCCTTGGTCAACTCCGCATAACCCAGAATGTTCCACTCAGGATCACTACAGTAGGAGAAGGATACTGGACCTTTCCACATTTTGAAAATATGCCAGAACGTCAGATAATCGGGCCTGCTTGAATAACAATGAGGCTCCATTTTTCCATTTTAACCAGTTTCTTTCAGGCAGATGATGCAAACACGGTCTCACTCATGTGGTGAAGAAGAAGGTCAATAAAGCCACGTTTTTGCCCTAGCTTGAGATCCCTACCCAGCCGGTCCGTGAGGACCACATGCTGACGCACTCAGGTAAACTGAGGCCCTGTGGGTTTCCGCTCTGGCCATGGCAGCGCTCCAGTGTCTGAGGAGCGGATGCAGGGCTGGAGGTAGGGTTTCTGCAAGACCATCGTGAGCGCCAAGAGCAGGGAAGGAGCCTGGGCCCTGGGCTGCAGACACCCAGAGCTGCACAAAGGGGGCAGGCCAGGCACTTCCCGTGTCCTCTTGCCACCTGCGTGACCTTGGATGGGCTGGACTTCGCCTCTGTCCAGGATCCCGCAAGTAAACGTAGAGGAGGGAGAACATGCATGATGGACTGTGTGTCCCCCCCAGGTGCCATGCCCATGTGCACCGTGACGGTGACCGTGCTGAGCTGAGGGTAGCTACACACAGCATTTCCCACCGGAAGCTGCACCCTGATGTCTGGACTCACCCAACCTCTCCCCAACTCAACAGAGGCGCGCACAAAATCGATCAGCAGATTACTCCCGCGTCCTGGGCACTGGCTGTGTTCGTTCAAGGCTCTGGGGTGTCCCTCACGATGACTCTCCTGCGTCTCTGGGTTGCAAAGTCATGGGGAAGGAAACAGAATCTGGAAAGTTGGGTCACTTGCATAAATAGGCTATGCTTGAAGACCCACTTTTTCTAGTGAAGAGAGGAACGAAGGTCCCATTCAAGGTTGGAGAAGCAGGACCCGCTCAGAGAGCCCCAGTTCCTGCTTTTCTTCCCTTCAGCCCCAGCAGACGAGGCCAGCTGGTCCCACACGGCCACCACCCGAGGAGGCAGGCTCGGGTCTGGCACACACCATAGGACTCTGCCACATCGGCGCTCAGTAAAGAGTAGGCTGCAAGCTTCAGGCTTGTTCTGGAAGCACCGCCCATGCCAGCCAACTCCAGGGACCTGGGAAGTTAGGGACGAGCTCCGAGCTGGCCAAAGCCAGCCGTGACTGAGTGGGTCTGCCTCAGGCCCACAAGAAGGCTTGGGCTGTCCTGCTGTTTTTCATTCACCGGTTGGTTTGCTTTGGCTTTGATCTCTAACAGAGCATGTCTATAGTGTTACTCTGAAGAGAAAGTGTCCTTTTTCTGCTTAGAAGGCCCCAGACATCTTCCTTTTTGCCTCCAGTGCACGACCAGGAGGTCCCACCTCAGGACTCAGAAGACAGGAAAAGACCAGCGTTTCACTGAGGATGTTTCCAGCTGAGACGTTGCTCTTGTGGCTCTTTCAGATCCCAGGAGAAACACTCAGCTTGCTGCCGGAGATAATAAAGTCTGTTGTCAAATACTGAGAAATGAGAGCACTTGATCGCCAGAGCCCTGGTGCTGCCCACCGCCCAGAAGCAGTGCATTCTCCCAGCATGATTCTGTTACTGGTTCTCATGGAACCTTGAACTTCTAACGACCCAGGGTGACCCGGTCTGCCCCTCGATGTTGGTGATAACGAAACTGAAACCTGGGAAGCGGGGGCTGGACCAAGGTCACGGAGGTGTTGGACGCAGAGCCGAGAGTGGTTGGGCCTTCAGTCATTGCCTGTTGTGGGCTCCGTGGGGTCACCCCAGAGCTCACAGGTGGAGTCCTAAGCCCCAGTTCCTCTGACTGTGCCTGTATTTGGAGACAGGGCTCTCCAAGAGGCAATTAAGGTAAAATGGGGTCATGTGGGTGGGCCCTAATTCAGTATGACTAGCGTCCTTAAAAGGAGATGAGGACACAGAGCGGGAAGGCCCAGTAAAGACATGGAGAGAAGATGGCCGTCTACAAGCCAAGGAGAGAAGCCTCAGTAGAGCCAGCCCTGCCAACCCCTCAACCTTGGACTTCTGGCTCGTCTTAGTTAGGGCAGCCCCAGGACACAGCTACAGTGCCCTTCTCTGCTTCCCCATGACAAGGCAGCCATTTAGCGAGTGCTAGTTTAAAGTACATCACTTTGCACACTTACTGAAATTAATGAAATGTTGAGGGAAGCAGGTTTCATCAGTAACTTGTTCAGGAGAATCCCTGGGATGTTGCTCGTATGGGGCATGTGGTGGTGATAAAGTCATGGAAATGGCTCTTCTAGGTGACTGGTGAGCTCTCTATGCAATTGGTTCCCAAAGAAGTCATCCAGAACGTTCCAGGCGGCAAGGACAGCCCTGGAGCGACTGTCTAAGGGCAAGAGTGCTCACTGTTAGGACAGGATCATTCAATTGTTTGAACAAAATATAGTGAAAGTTTCATGAGTTTTCTTACCTCTCAAGTTCAGAAATAGAGCAAGAAGTGAAGCCTGGGGGGATTTCGGAAAGACATATGGAGGCAGGCGAGGAGAAGGTTGAAAAAAACCAGAAAACTGCCCCACATGTGTGTCCGACAGAACTTGAATGACCAGTGTTCTGCAGACGAAGACTGCCTTGAAGAAGAACGCCATCGGTGACAGAGGCCGCACACATGGGCTACAGGTCAACCCGCCTCCAACACGTGCAGGCTGTGCGGGTTTGGGCAAGTCCCCTAACCTCGCTGTGCCTCGGTTTCTCCATTATGTTTTTAAAGAAAACCCACAGTAGTGCTTGTCTCACAGGACAGCTGTGAAGACCCAGTGAGTTAAAACATGTAAAGCTCTTCTTAGCGCCGTGGTCGGCACATGGAAGCCGCACTCACCTTCAGTTGCAGGTCGGGTCAGTCTCTCGGAGAAGCAGTTACAGGGAAACGCAGCACGTGTTCTGATGAAGGGCTCTGGAGGCCCGGAGAAGAGAGCTTCCGTCTAGGCCACTACGAGCTGGCTCTGGCGGGCCGATCGGGGGCTGTGTTCTGGAAGAGAGACCATCCAGAAGACGGAGTTGGGGGACTCGAGAAAATATCACGCCGTTTGGGGAACCACAAGGAGTGTGTGGCCTCTAGAGCTGAGGAGGGCGCCGGGAGACGAGACCAGAGAGGCTGAGACGGGTCGGCCACCAAAGCCCACCCCCCCGCCCCGTCGTTGCCCAGAGAATGGACAGAAGGCCCGGGGCACGGGAGTCAGGCCTCAGCAGGTTTTGAAGCAGGACGTGGCAGGGTCCACAGAAGAGGGAGACATTCCCACGGCTCTGAGGAGGCCCAGAGAAGGAAAGGGACTGCCCGCGGGGACAGACGTCCGGGCAGTGGCCACAGGCCCAGGTAGAAATGACAGGGGCTGAGGTGAGGGCCGTGGCCGTGAGGGTGGCGGCCGAGGCAGAAGAACGGGGGCCTGGCAGAGGCGAGGCCGGGGGCAGCAGCTCATCTCCTCCCCCAGAGCACACAAGGCAGGCGGTGAGTGGGAGGGGGCAGAGGGGACATCAGCCTCTCCCAGGCTTCTTGCAGGATCCTCGGGTCCCTTCTCGCCCTTTGGCTACCGTCCGAGAAGGCGTGGGCTCGGGGCAGCACCGCCGTGGCCGGAGCTCCCTGGAGGACAGCTGCAGGCCTCAGGCCCAGCCGCGGCGGACGGCCGGTGGGCAAGACACCCCTGTTTACTGTAGCAGCCCCTGAGACCCGGGGATCTGTCACACCGCAGAGCCCACCCGAGCACGCGGCAGGAAGATCAGAGCAGCGGTTGCGGGGCCGAGGACAGAGGCGAGTCCAGGAGGGGCATGTGGGCCCTGGGGGAAGCTGGTGCCGCCGACTCGGGCAGGAGATGCCGGACACTAGGCCTCCGCTTGGACCGCAGACAGGAGCGTCTGGGAGCTCCCAGCAGGAAGCGGAGGACCACCGCGGTGCGTGTGTGAAACCCGTCGGGGAGATCCGGGTGTGTGTGGCGGACCGTGGGCAGGGAGCGCTAAGAGCTAAAGGGAAGAAGAGTCTGGAAGAAAGGCCATCAGCAGGGACAAGAGGGACCCAGCGAGGTGTCCCTGATGGAAAGACATTGAACACGAAGCAGGACAGAGCACGGCAGGAACGGGGAAGGGAACCAACCGACCCCCAGCACGGCTCCAGGGGGCTCTCGGTGCCCCCAGGTGGAGGCCCGCTGCAGATACTGCCCCCTCCCCAGGGCGCAGAAGGTGCCAGAAATCCAGGAACAGAGGGGCAACGCAGGCCGGGATTGAACCAGCGGATAACGCTCGCGCAGGGAGACGGCAGGTGTTTCCGACAGCCCCGCCCCTGAGGCGCTAGCGGGGGGAGATAAGGCAGGTTCAGAAATAACTCACTGGAGGCAGACAGACGGGAACAAGTGCCCCCGAGCCCGGCAGATAATGAATGCACCAAGGGGCTTCCAAAGGGAGATGACCTCCAGCTGGAAGAGATCGGGAAAGAACCCTTTGAGGCAGGGCCCGTGGGGTCCAGGCCTAATCGCTGGGGGCCAGCGTCGCCTCCAGGTTCAGGAATGACGGTGTCTCTCCGTGGTCTCGCTCTGCTCAGCGGCTGCCACCGCCACAGTGAGAGTTCTGTGGCTGAACACCCTGTGCTCCTTGCGTGAACGACAGCATCGCGCGTGGAGTGCGGTCAGGAGAGCGGACTGGGGGGTTTCCACGGGTACTCCTGGATGGCGGGAGCAAAAGGGGTCCGAGCAGGACCCCAGGGCGAAGTGAATATTTATGCCACATGCAGTGGGCCAGACTGGCAAGGACCACCGTACCGGCTTTGGCGATTACAGGCCACGCCCAACACCACTGCCCAGGCCGCTGTAGCCGGACACCGCGAGCAAGATGGCCTAACCCAACATCTGTCTGCTGCTGGGCCAGGGCGGGAAGAGATGGGGCACCCGCACAGCTGGGTGCGGGTGAAGGCCCCTTCCCGGCTTACACACGCCACTTCCTTGCCCTGTCCTCACAGGGTGCAGGCAGAGATCGCCTCAGTAGGTCTCTTTTTATAAAGGTACTAACCCCATTCACGGGGACCCCACCCTCACAATCTAATCTGCTCCCAAAGACCCCAATCCCACTCCACGAGGGTATGAAATGAGGGGAAGAGCGGGACATAAGCCTTCAGTCCCTGGCACTCCCTGATAAACCCCCTACTGGATAGTGAGGACTCCAAGACATAAGCGTCACTTCCTAGATCTTCTGAATAATCAATCAGTTCAGAGCATGAAGGACATAATTTTTTCTAAAAAAGAGAAACAGTTCACATAATGAACAGATAGCTGTTTATTTAGAAAAAAATATAAACTTTTTAAAATAAAACGGAAATGGGCACAAAAATCAATAACTTTTTTAAAGTCTTTCTTAAAGGTTTATTTATTTTGGGAGAGAGAGAGAGAGCATGTGAGCGGCGGCAGGGAGGGGCAGAGGGGAGAAGTCTCAAGCAGACTTCCGGGGCCTGAGATCACAACCTGAGCCGAAATCAAGAGTTGGACGCTCAACGGACTGAGCCTCACAGGCACCCCAATCTCTAAAGGTATTTCTGCAGGACGCCTGGATGCCTCAGTCCACTATGCATCTGCTCAGGTCATGATCCCAGGGTCCTGGGATCGAGTCCCACATCCAGCTCCCTGCTCAGCGGGGAGTCTGCTTCTCCCTCTCCTTACCCACTGCTCGTGCTCTCTCTCACTCTCCCTCTCTTTCCCAAATAAATAAATAAAATCTTTTTTTAAATTATTTTTGCATCTCTTAGCTTGATTTCTTCACACTACCTTTTGGGGTCTCGGGTGAGAAAATAGAAGCATAAGGTTTGGGATCGACCTGAGGTCACAAAGCCAACTATGGAAGGACAGGCTTGCTTCCGATACAGCGCTGCGGGAAAGATGCCCACCATTCTAGAATCATAGCTCTAGCTGACTCTTGGGGAAGGGCCAGAGGAGACAACTCCTAGGCGTTACTGCTTTGCTACTGTGTGCACTAGCCTCCCAACACAATGACCACGTCCAGGGTTGAATCCTTGAGCCACAGCCTCAACAAGGCCTGCGGGCCAGGAGTGAGGGAGGAGGGAGCCTTGCAGATCGCTCGTCCTCCACCTGCCACCGTGGGAGCCTACCGGGGTGTCACAGAGGGAGCTGAGCTCGGCACAAGGAACTTCTTAGAGTTGGATGCCCCAGTCCCCAGCAGGGGCTGCAGGTCTCCCCAGTAAATCAAACCCCGCTTTCTGCCAACGCAACCTTCCTGCTTTACCCTCCCTCGCCCAATACCGAACTTCTAAACTTAGAACTCCTGTTGGCCTCCTCCTCCCCAAGCACACACACATCACAACCTGTGAGGGCTGCTTCCAGCCCCTATTCCTTCCATCCGCAAGAGCAATTTGCCCAGAGGTTACTCTCTGGAAGCAGAAGCATGTGGCCTGGTGTCTTTTGATTTGGGAGCCGATCAGCTGGAAAAAGGTATTTTGCAAGGCTCAGCGGAAGGAGACCCTCCCCTCCGCTAGCCACTTCGCAGACATATGGCCTGCTTTCCCACCAGTTAGGAAGTGATTATTGGAGCAGCACAAACAGATTTCTTTGTCAACGTGGAGGTGTGATTTTCTCAGGTTTTGTGAGAACACACACGTACATATTTTTACCAACCCAATCTGTTTTCCAGCAACCCAGTGGCCACAGGGTCTGGGAGACCAACATGAATATTTGGGAGGCACAGAGGGTTGCCTGGAGAAGTCTCTAGAAGCTTCAAGCACACCTGAGCTGACAGGAGTCTGAACCGCCACAGAGGAGGCCCTCGGGTCAACAACTCGTGAGCTGGGAGGAAAGGTGGGCTGCCACGAGAAGCACAGGCCTGGACGCAGGCGCCCCACGTCCACTCTGGGTCCGCGGACAGCCTCTTCCCTTCCTACCTGCCCAGGCTCTCACCTGTGACGGGAAGGACCCCACAAAGCTGCCTCGTGCACACAGAACCCTACCACAGGGCTCCTCGGCGACATAGGGCCAGAACTTTTTTTTAATTCACTATTGCTGGTGTAGCACTAAGATCTCTTTGAAATAAAATTTAAGGCTTGCAAGAGACATTAGGGCAAAGAGAGCAGATGTGTTAAAGATACCACATTCCTTTATTTCCATTACATCCCTAATTACCTTGACAATCAAAAACTTTTTTTGTGTTGCTTTACAGTATAGATCTGTGCTATCCGATATGGTAGCCAAATCACATGAGTTACGCTGCATTTTTATTAAACAAATTCAAAAATGTAGTCTGTCCTTTGCACCAGCCACATCACAAGTACTCAGTAGTTGCACATGACCGGCGGCTCTCATACTGAAGAGCGGAGATAAAGAACATTTCCATCATCACCGAAAACTCTACTGGACAGTGCTCGTAGAGACCCCCAAGGAGCAAAAGCTATTGGGGAAAGCGCAGCGGGAAAATGCTGGAACCTGGAGGCGTGGGGTGGGTGGTAACTGGCTGGACCAGTCGTAAAAAGCTAAATCCTAAACCAGAATTGGTAGGCGCTATGGAGGCCGCTGACCCTTGACATCTATCGGGTCTGGGCAGCCGTTCCAAAGCAAGGCACCTGCCCAAACTCTCTGAAAAAAAGGCTAAACCAAGGTAACAAACTCTGTTGAAAGGACTAAAAACTACGTGTCTCCTTTACCTTGACAAACATGCCTTCTTGATAACATAAGAGGACAGTGTATTAGCTTGCTGGGACTGCCCTAGCAAGCTACCAGCAAACAACACAGTTCTGGAAGCTGGAAGTCTGAAGTCAAAGTATGGATGAGACTGGTTCCGTCTGAGGGCTTTGAGGGATAAACAGCCCCATGCCTCTCTCCTAGCTTCTGGTGACAGCCAGCAAGCCTAGCATCCCATAGCTTATAGATGTCCCCTTCACCATGTGGCGTTGTCCTCACATCTCTGTCTTTACATGGCCCTCTTATGAACACACCAGTGGCATTGGCTTGGGGACTCTCTCTACTCCACTATGACTTTATCTTAACTAATGACATTCTACAAGGACCATATTTCTAAAGGTCACAATTTGAAGTGCTGGGCATTAGGACTTCAATACAACTTCCTTGGAGGACAAGGTAAGCCCTAAGAACCAGACTGAAGTTGGAGTTTGCAGACATCTCCGGGTGCTGCATCAGAACGCCACAGCACGAGAAGAGCCCCTGCTCCGGACCCTTCGGTTCCTTCCCACCTCCCCACCCCCCGCTCTTCCATGGTTGAGAGGCCTTGTCATTGTTCCCTCCGGACCTCCCACACACCGACACCTCTCATTAGAAAGACCAGAGATAAAAGAGAGGAAATAGAGCAAAACTCAAAGGCTTAGTTCAAGAAGTCCCATGTTCGGAAAGAGAGTTTCAGAGATAGAGAAAGAAATCAAGGGAAACGGAAGAAAGAAAATCATCAAGATGTAATTTAAGAGGGGCCTGGGATGTTTAGTCATTAAGCATCTGTTTTTGGTTCGGGTCATGAGCCCAGGGCCCTGAGATCGAGCCCTGCATCAGGCTCCCTGCTTCTCCCTCTTCCACTCCCCCTGCTTATGTTCCCTCTCTGGTTGTGTCTTTCTGTCAAATCAATAAATAAATCTAAAAATTTTTTTAAAAAGATATAATTTAAGAACACTTCTGAGACCCGAGAGACACGAGTTTCCAGCCTAGGACCCACTGAGTGCCTGGCATGATAGATGAAACAGACTCACCCCAAGACAGTAGCAGGACATTTAAGAACACTAAGGATAAAAAGAAAATCCTACAAGCTGTCAGGGAGATAAAAATAGGTCCCATACAAAGGATCAGGAATAAAAATGGCTTTGATTCTCAAGAGTAACCCGAATGCTAGATGACAATGCGACATGGTCTTCAAAAATCTGGGAGGAAACTACTTCAAAACCAGAAAGTACCAACTAAGCGTGAGGTACAGTGAAGATAGTGTCAGTCATGCAAGGTGTCAAAGTATTTACCTCCCACACACCTCAAGAAGCTATTAGATTTGTTCCACCAAAGGAAGAGAAAGAACTATGAAAACAGACATGAAACCCATCCCAAGACACAATCTAAGAGTAAACTTGGGACTTCCAAGCTTAGCTCCAACATGTAAATAGCTTGGGAGTTGTCACCCGCCACTCTTACAACAGGAACAATCTGGAAAACTGAAAAACATGACTTTTCTGGGACTCCTCAGAGGCTGGTGTCGCAGGGCAAACCACCACCCCTGAAATGAGAGAGACAAGGTATATCACAGCCAAGATCTTACATAGAGAGCCAAAGCCACAAACTGGAGTCATAAACTGGGAGGAACACGTAAGTGGTCATTTTGACAAATTGCTAGAGGCTGAGTGTGGGCTAGCCTAAAAGAGGGAAACCCCCGGGGGCTACAGGATTGGTGGGCTTTCACATTGTGGGGGAGGGGGAGGCTTAATCTCCAGGAACCCTACCAGGTTCTCATAATGAGGAATTAAGGAAGATCCATGCCATGGTTCTGGCAGGAGGAGGGAAGGTGGTCAAGTGTGATACTCCCCAAGCACTCTCCCTGAGAAATGCCAGTTCTCCAAGGAAGAAGACTGCCAGGGCTCTCCCAGCTGGGGGAGGGGCGCGCCCCCCAGCACAGCACCCTCTACGCTAGTCTCTCCCTACTGCCGGCCAGGGGAATGGTGGGGGAACACTGTTAACAGTGATCCTTGCTTCACAGAAATAGATTGGGGACACAGACGTAGCATGCTAACACTAATCGAAAGAAAGCTGGAACAGCTATCTTAATTTCTGACAAAGCAGCAGACTTCAAAATAGGGAAGATTATCAGGGATAAAGAAGGGCCTTACATAATAATAAAGGGGTCAATTTGCAAGAAGACGAAGAAGGCCCTAACATGTATACCCCTAATAACAGAGCATCAAAATACAAAAACCTACAGAAATGCAAGAAGCAAATACATCAACGGTCACAGCTGGAGATTGAATGACAAATACAACAGCAGAAAATCAGCAAGAGGACAGATGGCCTAAAGGGTGAGTGTGAACTACTTGACATTTATAGAAGACGCCATCCAACAAGAGCAGAATACATTTCCTTCTACAAGAATATAATTCAGTTTCTAGGAAGGTGAAAAACAGCAAAACTGATCTGTGTTATTAGAAGTCAGGACAGTGGTCACCTCTGGAGAGCAGGAGAGGGACAGAATTAGGAGAGATATAAGGGATGCTTCTAGAATACTAGGAAAGCTCCCTTTCTTGACAACTGCATGTACACCTCGTGATAATTCATCAAAATATGTATGTATTACGCTCTGTGTGCTTTTTTCTTCACAGATAATGCTGCCGTCAATTTTTCCAAAGAGAAGCAGAGGACTTCCTGGGGACGATGGAGTTGTCTGGAGGACACACAGTGCAGATGCCCAGAGCGCAGCCAGCCCACTGCTCGGAGACTCCAGAATAAGTTACCCCAGGAGGATGAAATGGACCTGCTTCAAAAACATCTAGACTCGGAAGGAGAGGACAAGTGTCTCAAAGAGATGGAAATGGAGCCGTGTCTCCACAGATCGCAAAAGAGTGCAGATGCTCTCATAGAACTTTCTTCTCTCATCAAGGAGAAAAGAGCAGGGCTAGGGAGATGGTTGATGAGTCTGGCCAGTACTCAGGGGATGCGGCAGACACAGGAAGAACTCCCAGGCTCCCTGGCGTTCTCTCGACCTGTAGAATGGAATCGAAGGAACAGAATTTTTTTTTTTCTTTAACACACTTCCTTTTATTAGGGTGTATTACCGATCGCCGTGTGACTGAGTGGGGCTCCTTTCAGGAGAGAAAACAATGTCTCTACTCAAATTTCTCCAGTTCCTCAAGACAGGAGTTAATTCCAAAGTCGGTTTCAGTACAGAGCTAATCACACCCATAACCCACTCGCTTTCTCTTTGCATTCCTCCCACCTCTGTGATGTTATAAATGGCTTATTTTCCATTTCTATAACGTTTTTTATAATGGGCAGAAGTCAAGAGAGCAGAGAGAAATGAAATTATTAAATGGTCTCGACCCTCTTTCTCCATGTCCACATGTACTCATTCATCCGTCTTTTCACTAAAGGTTTGTTGATGACTGTGAGAACGAACCAGTGAAGAAACAGACGATTTTCCTCGGAGCTGCCAGCTCCTAACAAAACGAAACGCCTTGACCTGCTTGCTGCACCTTTGTCCCTGTCAGCGGCTGATGGCAAAGAACCCTGAAATAGTCTAGCCGCCTACATCCAAAGGACGGGAGAGATACAGGCAAGGGAACTCAGCAACTACAGAAATCAACCATGAAAAATCAGGAGAGTTTTCCTTTTCCTGGAAACATTTTTATAATTAACCTACAAACCTAAATTCTGTGGAAAAGAACCCAGTGCAAAATCCCCAAGTAGTAATAAAATTCCCACTTCTTAGGTTCACATTTCAGGCCCGCCTCAATATTAACTTCTCATTTCCTCCTCTCCTCTGCTCATCAGGAGTGAAATAAATACAATCTTCAAACCCGTGACCTTCAATTTAATCCCAGGTCTCTAGGGGGCTTTCCTGCTTTTGTAGTCTGGCCACCTCATTACACAGATAAGAAAACCCAGGCCCAGGGAGACAGCAAGTTGCCCAAGGTCACCCAAGGTCAGAGGTGCAGCTGGGACCAGAACCCAAGCCTGCCTGTACCTACATTACCTCCATGAGAGGAAACCAAGTGGCTCGTGATGCCCGTGTCCTTGCAGCAACGTGATGACCCGGGACTCTGCGCTCGCCCAGCCCCACTGCCAGCCCCGAGAGCTGCAGCAAACCTCCTCCGCCCCTCCTCAAAGTTCAGAGCTGCCCCTCCCTCTGCCACCTGCATTGGGCTTCACCTCCGGAGGAAACAGAAGCCCCCGCCCTGCTCCACGAGGGCCCACCTCTGTCCTCCTCCCCGTGGCCAATCCCCGGATCCCTCCGGCCCTGACCTCCCCCCTTCCCACTCCTCATGGCCCCCATGGATGAGTCACCTGGGCTTCCACCAGCCTTTTGCAGCTCACCTGCAAGCGCGCTGGCTTCTCATCCTAGAACAGCACACACGTGCTCTAGGGCTCTCTGCCCTTCCGGGTCGGCCTCCGGTGAGAGCTGCCTGCCCCTCCCCGACCTCTCCCCTGCCTTCCCTCCCACCCCACCTCTGCCCACTGCCCCTCCCCACCCCCTTAACTCCAAAAGACACTCCCTAGTTCTTTGCCCCTAACCTGTCAGATGAATCCCACCCTGCGGACCAGGACCACCTCTTCCAGGGAACCCTCTCCCCCCACTGTCGCCGGAAGAGCCCCTCTCGGGGTCTGCTTGCCCCTGGGTCGTGCTCCCTCAGTGCACCCGCCCAGCTTCATCTGCGGTAACCCTGCAGCTGGGTCCGGGCCCTCCTCTCTCGTTTCACTCTCTCCCTGGAGGTGAGCGCCCCCTCCACGGCCCCAGTTACTGTCCCGTACCCCAGCCCCCAACGTCCAGCCTGAATACACCTCCCAGATGCCACACGATCACCCCCCAGAAACTTCACACTCACCTTTTCCATACCCTCCACACACTCTCCACTTCTCCCTTCCCTACAACCTGTCCCTCAATTTCCTCCCCTGCATTGCTCACCCCTCCCTCCCTTGCCCACCAGTCTCCCTTTGTGCCGAACCGTCTGGACTTGGGGCTTCACACACGCTGTTCCCTCTATTGGAAACACGGTTCCTCCTTTGCCATCCCCTCCCCCAACTGTGAAATGATGAGGCCCTAAGTCCCAGGTCTCAGCTGAGATGCTACGTCTTCCACGGACCTCTGCCATCTCCCCCAGGTGAGCAGTAGGAGCGCCTGCCCCGGGTCCGTACCTCCCCCCACGCCCCCCATCCTGGAGCTGACATCTGGGTTATTCAGTGCAGGAGAATGTGAGACCGTGTCTCCCTTGCTTGTCATGACATTCTCAGCTACAAACACAGACCTGGTTCAGAAATGTTCCGGTTGGTTCAACCCTTAGTTGCACAAAACAGATGTTCACTCACTGGGTTGGCCTCTAAACCAGGAGCACCTGGAGGACAGAGACTCGTGTCTCTCCGTGTCCCAGAGCCTAGAACACAGCAAGCCTTAGTGAACACGGCTTCTGGGCCACTACGGCTGGAGGGAGCCGGGGTCTGCTGGGCTAACCAGGGCGCCATGATCCACCTGTGGCCAGGGGAAGAAGAGCAGCGGCGCTGGGTGACGGCGATTTGGGCCAATTTCACATGGGTCCCTGAGCCCCAAAGAAATGAGTTCAGACTGATGACATCAACTCCATTTTCAGCAGAAACGCAGCATCCTGGCTGCAGGGACAGCGAAGTGCCCCAGGGAGGATCTACTGGAATGGAGCCTTCCGTCATCAGACCTTCCCGTGCTGCCGGCAACAGGTCCCTGGTGAACGCCCGATGCTTTCATGAGACCAGAGTAACAGGGGCCCGACTGCCTGCCTGGCTGACCTTCAGAGCAGCCGCCAGCCCGGGCACCGGGGCAGAACCCTGGCCTCGAGCCCCAGCCACACACGCGATGCCGCAAACTGTGAAGAGCTGGGTGATGACCTTCGGGCCCCAGGCTTTGCCGGCAAATTCTGCCACCATGTCCCTGGCCACAAAAGGCTGCCCCGGTGGGGACCCACCTTCAACTAGCTGCCCTGAAATCGAATTAGCCTCTGAGAACACAGCAAGCAAGCCCCTTCGGCAGAGTCAGGACACGGAGAAACCCTAAAAATCGAAGGTGTGATCCAAGCCGCTCAACCCGAATGTGTGCACCTGCTGGAGGGGCCGAGCGCGGGCTGCTGCCCACCAGCCCGTGGATGGCTCCCAGCCCCAGCTGCTGGCTGTCCTTGCTTCCCCTCCCTGTCACCTCCCCTCACAGGCAGCATTAAAGCATAGGGGTGAGAGTCACACTCACCCCAGCGAAACACCATGTCACTCTCCTGGGAGCACGCAGCCCCCTGACGCTCTGGAGGGGGCGACCCTGGCCTGGAGAGAGTGGAGCGCAAGTAGCAATCAGACTTCTGGAGTTGGCAGAGCCTGACCAGTGACCTCGATTTACAAGCTGCTAGTCCCGGCTGAGTTACATAACCTCTCAGATGATCAGGTTCTCATCTTTAAAATGGGGGTAAGGATGGAACCAACTTCACAGGCATAAGAAGGCGGGCACATCGCTTATGCATGGCAGGGGTGACTTTGCTCTTCTCTTGGTATATTGGCCGTATTTTTATTGTCCCAAACAAACAGAATGGGTTGGTTTCGTGTCCTTTTGGCAGACCCAGTATATTTCCATCAGTTGCACGCTATCTCCTGCCCTGGGAGAGGCCAAGGGGAGAGGAGGGCCCCTACCTGCCACAGCCAAGCTTAGCCCCAGCGAGTCCCTCCTATTCACTGAACAGATACTGGTTGAGGTTCTGCAATCTAGTAGAGAGAGGGAGATAATGAACGATAAGCTCAAGACATAAATAAGTTATGTAGTAGGTTAAAGGTCCCGTGTATTCTGGGGGGAAGGAGCGGGGAAGGGGAATGGGAGGAGGAGGTGGTGGGGGCAGGTTGTACATTAAATGGATCAGTCAACATGGACCTCACTGAGAGATGAAGTTAGAGCAAAGCCTGGAGTCAGTCGGAGAGAAACCTGTGCAAAGATCTTTCCAGATGGTGGAGGGAATTGCTGGAACAAGGCTTGGAGAGGAGAGCGTGCCCAGCACGTCTGCAGATGCCTCCTCAATACAGACATCTGGTCTACTCCTTGACCCCTGGTTCTCATTCTAGGCATCTTCTTGCAACCATGATAGGGCTAAGCCCTGTTCACGATAGTCCAAGCCTGGCCATGTATAGTTGCTGAGGCCTTGCCTCCCTGACCTGCCCAGATGTCTCTGTATCACCTACTCCTGCGGGGAGATCCCTCAAAGGGACCTGCACTCCAGGACATGCCTCTTTGCTATCGCCGGCCCCGTGCTTACACCCTGATCAGCCTGCGGTATTAGACCTCCTCCTCCAGCCTCCAGTGGAGTTTTATCCCAATGGCCTCTTCAGGTCCAGCAGGAGGTCCCACTGCAGTGGTCCGTGCACCAACCTCTCCTCAGATGCTGTGGTTAACGAGGTCATGCAGCCAACTGTCCCCCATCACAGCTCACAGCCACCAGGAGTGCTGGGTGCAATGGAGGTAGCCTTAGAAAGGGAGGGCTCATGGGTAGTGAATGGAAGTGGTTGGGTGGGTGGAGAAGGTGTGCATGGACAGATAAAGGACAGATGGATGGCTCACAGATGAGCTGACTCCAGCAAAGAAAAACAGCCCTATACTTCCCCAAAAAGCATTCCGAAGAAGAATGTTCTTTCATCCCCAAAGCGCTTTTTCCAGAAACCCCACCCCCACAAATACAGCCGCCTCGGTTCCCAGCCCTCCACGCCAGACTCACAGCCAAAGTAACTTCACCGACCTCCCTAAGCCATTGGTTGTGGAGCTGGGGACACTTCATATATACTCCTCTAGCGTCTTGGTCCCAACTAAGGTGGGCCAGTCATCTTCAGATCCTTTTTAGTACTAGAATTATTCCTTCAAAGAAAGTTCGTGAAAAACCCCAGAAGACAAAAAAGAAATGTGAAGCTGGTCTAATCAAAGAGTAGATAAGGAACACGGCTAGAGCACCAGCCCTTACTCCATCCAGTCTACCCCTCTGCCCTGGACTCCACAAAGCAGCCTTTACAAGCCAGTCAGGAGACCCAGGGGGCTCCAGGAGAAGCAAGAGCTCATGGTGGCCTGTGGCTCATGGCTAGAGCAGAGTTACAGGAGATGGCTGGAGACTGTGGAGAGTGGAGTCTACGAGGAGTGTGTGTGTGTGTGTGTGTGTGAGAGAGAGAGAGAGAAGGAGAATGTGTGTGTGAGAGACAGAATGTGTGTGTGAGAGACAGAATGTGTGCAAGGGAGATTGTGTGAGTGTGTATGTGAGAGATGTATGTGTATGAGAGACGGAACGTGTGTGAGAGAAAGAATGCATGTGAGAGGGAGAATGTGTGCGTGTATGTGAGGGAGATTGTGTGTGTATGAGAGAGACCTGTGTGTGAGAGAGACCTCTGTGTGACAGAATGTTTGTGTGAGAGAAGAGAGGGGGTGTGTGTGAGAGAGAGAGAATGTGTGTAAGAGAGAGTTTGAGTGTGTATGTGAGAGACATATGTGTGTGAAAGACAGCATGTGTGTATGTGTTAGACTGTGTATGAAACAGTGTGAGTGTGAAAGGGTGTGTGAGAATATTAGTGTGTGAGTTGAAAGGATGTGTATGTATGTGAGAGTGTGAGTGTAAAGTGTGTGAGTGTGAAAGGGTATGTGGAAATGTGAGTGTGAAGGGGTCGTGTGAGTGTGCAGGTTATGTGTGACAATGCGCTTGAGAGAATGTGTGTGTGTGTGTGTGTGTGTGTGTGTGAGAGAGAGAGAGAGGTTGCGAGTCTATGGGTGTGAAAGGCATGCCTGAGTGTGTAAGACCGTGTGTGAGTGTGGACGGGAGCGTGTGCGGGCGTGTGAGAGCGTGGGTGTGCGTGAGAAGGAGGGAGCGGGCCCTTCAGGGTAGAGCTTCGCCGTCCGGCACCCGCGGGCGGCGGCCGTAAACCCGAAGGTAAACAGGCGGCCTCCGTCGCAGGAGCCTTCCGGGCCGGGCGCGGCGCCATAAGCGCTCTCGCAGCGCGCTCGGGCTGCGGCGACCCCAGCGCAGCGGCCGCACACGGAAGGGCTGGTCGTCCCGGCCGCGGCCCCATAAAAGCTTCTCCAAGGCCGAGCGTCCGGCTGCCGGCGCGGGTCACGGCCGGGTCTCGGTGACTGGAGGGCGGGGAGCCGCCCCGGGGGGGGGGGGGTCGCCTCGTGGGGAGGGGTCGCCCCGGGGGGGGGGCATCCGTGGGCTCGGGTCCGGCCAGCGGCCGCGCAGCCTCCCCCGCGGAGCCGAGCCCCCGAGGCCGCTCCCCCCCCCCCCCGGGGCCACTGGCCGGGAGCCCGCGCCTGCCTGGGCCGCCCTCAGGCCGCGCCTCCTGCGCCCTCAGAGCCGTCGGGACTCCGCGGAGCCGCGAGAGTCTGAGCAACTTTCTAGAAACCTCCTCAAGCACGCGGTCGGCCGTGGCCGCGCCCCGGACCAGCGCCCCCGCCCCCGCCCCCGCGTGGGGGGACCCGGGCGCCGGCCTGGACCCGGGGATCCTCCGCCGACGGAGCCGCCGACGGAGAGTCGGAGGGCGGCGGCCGCCACCCGTCCGCGAACACGACGGCTCGGGGCGGGAGCCGGGCCGCGCAGGCAGCCCCCGGGGGCCGGCGCCGGGCTGAGCCGCTCTCCCCGGAGCAGCCGGAGCTGGGGGCGCTCAGCTGTGTCCCGCGGCCGGGACCCACGAGGGGCGCTGGGCGTGGGGCTCCCGCGGGGCTGCGGCAGGGGGGCCTCACCGGATCGAGCCCGGGACAGCAGCCCCAGACAGGAAAGCGGGTGGCGGAGGAGTAACAGTTTCCGTAAAGATAGCAGGAGGGGGTGGAGAAGTGACAAAGTGACATTCTCGCGAGCACCGACAGACGCCAGGCCCCGGGTCAGATGCCTAGCACCTTCCTAAGTGTCTTCTGAGCGAGACCCTTCGCACCCGTTGGACCGATGAGGGAGCGGAGGTCCAGACAGGTTAAGACACTTGCCTGCAGCTACCCAGCTCATACGTCCAACGCTGGGACTGAACCCATCGAGACCATCAGTGGACCAGTTCGGGGCACAGAAGACGGGCACAGAGAGCCACAAGGGCCTGTCCTTTGTGGCCCAGGTGTCCCGCTGAGTATGTGAGGACCTTGTTCCCCATGCGGGAGCTTCCCCAGCAGAGTGGGATGGAAAAGCACAGAGCTCCCTCAAAGGACACCCGAGATCATGCGGCGGGCCAGCACCCAAGGTCTAAGAGTCACGGGGCCAAGTTCCCAGTGTCCAGGACACAGTGGGCCTCCACTCTGATAACATGCTCTGTCCAGCGAAGGACTGCATCTGCCCACAGTTATCCTGTTTTCGTTTTGTGATCATGAACTCACTGAGCTCTCGTCCAGTCGCGCCCGGAGAGCTGAACTTCCAGAGCCCCGCGGCCTCACCCACGTCGCACAGAGTGTGCAGACACTGTCAGCCGCAGAGCGAGGGGACCAGAGAGTGGGCTGGCCAGGGCGAAGTCAAGACTGGAGCCCCAGGAGCTAGCGATCGGCCCCTGGGGCCCAGGAAGTGGACAGGCATCAAGACCCAGTCTAAAATCTCTACGACCGACTCAACATCAGCCCCTCACGAGGGACTCAGAGCGCTTATCAGAGGAACAGGGGACACGGAGGTGGGCGGCTGGACACTCGTCCCGTGGCCAAGCTGGCCACTCAAGGGCGATGAGTAAACCCTCCACAAAACCGTTATCTCTCATAGGGAATGACGTTTGGGAGACAAGCTCTTTTTGAAAAAGCCCTAGGGCTGATGCTTTGCATCTGATTTGAGAGAAAGACATTTTCCCCAAAGTGTTTCTGAAATAGAGACAAGACAAACACCTTCACTGTGATTCAGTCATGTTCTCTGTGCCTAATTAATGAGCACGTACCCCAAGAGGTTGAGAAGTGTCGCCTATCACCTCTAGATTTTTTAAAGTGTGAGAACATCCAGACACCAGCGTGCTTCTAATTTCTGCTTGACACGTCAGGGCAGCAAATTTTTAAAATGAAAAATGTGTCACAGTCAAACTGCCGTTCCCTCCCTCCACACTAAGCACTGGTAGTCTTCATGAATCCGGAGTCCCACTCTCTCCGGGCACACACTGGCAGGTGCTGGGACAGCCCACCCATCAGACCACATTTTGCCACAGGCACAGCCAATGCCCGGCAGGGAGCCGTTTGATAAATGTTGATAGAAAGCCGGCTCTGGCCCAGGGTAAGCCCTTCACTGTCCTTGGCCTCCCTGCCACCTGCAGAAAGGGGACAGCCCAGCACAGGGACGACACAGGCCTGGATTCCTGCCCACCACACACTTGCTGTGTGGGAATAAAGACACCTCGCATAAAATGCTGATTTTATCTCTCTTACCTTAATGGTCATTTTACAGGAATACAAAGGCAGGAGGCAAAACATGTATAATTAGTGTCTCTGAACTTCATACTTCGATCTAGAATTCATGTTAAAGGATGCGGGACTGTCCTTATCACGGATTATGGCCTTATGGCGGGGGGCTATACTCCCCTGTAAGGATCCAGGGAGCAAGACTCGTGACGGAGTAAGTGCAGACGACTGTGCTCTCTCGGGGACGCTGGGATGGGTTTCACTGATTTCTCCACTAAAAAGTCTCAAAAGTTTATTTTCAAAAACGATTTACTTTTAGAAGTCCTCATCTTTGGCTGTACCTAAAAAATGATCAGCTTCATCCAAAATGATGTATTCGTTGTTCTAGAAGCTGCAGGTGCCCAGGGACCCACTGTGAGATGCACGGAATGGCCCCCGAGAAAACAGGTAAAAACCCAGAGCAGGATCAGGGGACACTTGGGAGAAGCTTCCAAGAGTGAAAAGTGTTCTCCCAAGGAAGCCGTGCTGCACCGTGGCCGCTGCTCCGCCTCGCTGGTCCTCGCCCCCATCCCCAACCCCGCCAACTCTGCAGCTGCTCCCTCCACCTCCCGCAGTACTAACCTGTCCTACTCGTGTTCTCCAGCCGCACACAAGGCACCTTCTCAAGACCACGGGGCTCTTTCTAAACCCCGGGTGCTCTACAGCACTGGTGGTCGTGCCCAGATAAGAAGGGAACCCAGGAATCTCGAGGCGTCCCAAACTGAGGCCACACCTCGCTTATACCATGAGTCCACGGGGGGAGGGGCTGGCCACACAGGTTCCAGGTGTGGAACCCAGCCTTGTCAACACGTGGCTTCCAGGGAGTTCTGCTGGACGGTGAGAAGAAAGCAGAGACCACATGTCAGCGCTGCTCACAGCCTGCTTGCTGGCTGCCACTGCCCCATGTCCCGCCTGGGACAGAAGACTTCTCGAGTCCCCAGGGAGAAGAGAGCCGGGAAGCTGGCCCACGCCGCTCTGGTCCTGCCTGTGAAGCTAAAGCTTCTGAGCTTCCCCTTCTAGGTAGGCCCTTCCCTCTGGCTGTCCACCGTCGTGGCCTCTGTGCAGACCTGCCTTCTGCTCCTGCTTGCCCCTCAGCCTCAGTGGGGCTCCTCCTCATCCCAAATGCCCTCTGCCCACAGGCTGGGCTCCATAGCCCACACCCCTGCCGCCAGCACGCCCTGATGTGGGATCCTCTCAGCACCGCCCCGTCCCTGGCTGGACTAAAAACGCTTAGGACAGACATCAGACCTCCCTCCTGCCTCCTCCAGCCCCAAAGCACTCCTCCCAGAGCCTGCAGGCCTATCTGTCCAGCTTCCGGAGCCCCGTAAACACGCACCTGCTGCACTTGTTCCCGAGAGTCTGGAAGGAATTGTCCCTAAGCTGGAGGGTCACGCGTTCACTGGACAGGCAGGTGCAAGAAAGCCATGGCTCTACGTGGAGCTGCTGGAGTCCTGCCACCGGGCACACTGGCATGAAGGCTCCAGGACCTGCCAGGCTACAGATTCTCCACTTCGTGGACACGGGCACGTGGAGAAGCATTCCCTGAGACATGTCACAAGAAAAGATGTCACCCGGTCTATTCATTTTCAGTTGCTGCTCTCACAAATTATCACAGACCAGACGGCGTCAAACAATACAAATTTATCACCTTACAGTTCTGGAGCCAGAAGTAACAAAAGGGTCTCCCTGGGCTAAAAGCAAGATGTTTACAGTCTCGTTCTCTCGAGCACTTCCAGGGCACAATCTGTTTCCTCGTGTTTCCCAGTTTCTGGAGGCTGCCCACGCTCCTTGGCCTCTGGCCCCTTCCACCGTCAAAGCCAGCAGTGGCCATCGGAATCACATGCTCGCTCCCGCAGTGACTGTGACAGGCTTAGGGAACCTTGTGACTACACCAGGCCCATCTGGGTAATCCAGGACAATCTCCTCATCCCAGTATCCCTGACCCAACTGTATCGGGGCCATGTCCGCGGACTCTTAAGTTCACGGAGCTTAGGGTGTGGGTGTCTTCGTGTCTGCCGACCTCGGTCCAAGGAAGGTGTGCCCCTGGGACATGCCGTGAGTCAGGGGACTCCCACCGCTCCCGGCCAATGGGGTGGCCTCTGGGCCCACCCCGTGTCATCTTCGTGATCACTGAGCAGCACCGCCTGGCAGCCGTGGGCTTAAGGACCTTCCCGGGAACTGGGGTCCCATGCGGCACAAGCAGAAAGACGGGACGGTCTGGGGGAGGCAGCATTTCTGCTGCTCTGTGAATCACATGAGGGAAAGAGCTGGAAGGGGTGGGTCTGAGGAGTGGCCACAGCTCCATGAGGGAGAGGAGGCTGGAGGCCCTGCGCGGCTCTGGTGGCGGGAAGCCGCGGGCAGCGAGGACATCCTGGACATAGAGGGTCTCAGAAATGGAGGAGAGGCTCAGAGTGGGGTGCTGAGCCCTGGGGGCCTCCAAGACGCCAGGCCTCTGTCAGATTGATGGTGGGACAGACTCTTGCCGCACACCCTGGAGGGGGGGGTGGGGGGGCACTGTGGGCGAGAAGCAGAGCGGCCCTCTGCAGGGGACGTGGGAACAGCACGGAGCTGGACGCACCATAGTGGCAAGCAAGGGAGGCTCTCGCCTGAGGCTCGGCCTCCGCAGGACCAGCTCCTGGCCCAGAGTCCAGACCCTCTGAACACAGAGACATTCTTTACCATTTCAAGACTCCAGGAATCCAGAGTCAGCAGTGCCGGGATGGGCCGGCATCCTGCAACACCGACCAGGCCGCCCCACCGGCCAGAGGAAAGCGCCGTCCTCTCGTTCACAGAGCCCGCGAGGCCGTCCAAGGCCACACTGCCGGGTCACTGTGGTGTGGGCTGGCTCCCCTGCTCCTGCTTCGTCCCTGATGACCGCCTGAGAGGGGCAGACCCAGAGGCGGGATCTAGGCCCCCTGTTTCGTGCCAGGGCCTGCAAGCCTCCTCTCCAGCAGCTTCAGGAGGCCCCGGGGGAGGCATCAGGAGCCCCATGCCTGGCTCAGCCACTGTTTCTAGCAGCAAAGCGTCTGCCGGCCAGTTAACCTCCCTGAGCTGTGGCTCCCCCCGCCCCCCACCCGGAGACTCGGGTCGGGCAACTCCCACCTCCCAGAGGCGGCAGGATGTCCCTGAGCCCTCCCTTCCCCTCACCTTGCTCCTTCTCCTTACCACCAAGGTCAAATCACGCCAGACTGATCTTCCTGATCAGCCCAACTAATTTCCCGTCCTGGCAGTTTCCAAAGCAAAATGCCTTGTTTCGGGGGCCGCGATCTGAGCTTCCTGTGGTCTTCCCGTGTGGGCCGCACAGCAGCGGGGGCGGGTGAGGAGCGGGGTCAGCCCGAGGACCCTGGCTGGCTCGACCCATTGCAGTGGCACAAACAGCGTAATGATTAACTCCCGTCCAGCGCCGTCAGCCTCCCACACACATTCATGAGATGCTAACCGCTCCGGCTCGCTCCGCAGAGCTGGCCGCTCACATTACAAGAGGACCGACATACTTGGCTTCTGAGTCACTCACGGACACGATCTTTCATGCCTTTGCAGGGCGATCTCTCACCAGGAATCACGGATGATGTATGTGTCAACAACCCCTGTGCCAGCTTGACTTCCCTGGGCCTCCCGTGCACCCCTCCTGCCCCGGGGCTGTCTCTGCTTCTCCCCTCTCCCATCCTTGCCTCTAACCCAGATGCCCTGGTTCTCCTTGGGCACCGCAGCCCCTCCCAGAGAGCAGCCCGCAGCCACAGCCCTTGACGCCAACCTGGTCCTTCCCTTCCCCCACGGACTCCCTCTTAACACCCCTGAGTCCTAAAGGGACTCTGCATTTTCTCCCTCCTCCAGGGCGCCCGGCTGGCTTAACAGGGAAAGGCTGCTCACCCTCATGGATCCCTCAATGAAGCGCAAATACTCTCAACCCTCTCCGCTCGCTCCTGTGCTTTTGCCTGCACTTAGGCTTTGTAAGCTCCCCCTACGGGTGGCCCCAAACCTCAATCCCTCCTCAGGTTCTCAAGACCTTGCAGCATCGGGGTCCAGCGGGATGCGGACAGCAGCCCTCACCTCTTCAGCCTCCCCCGCGAACCTAATACGGAACTGTTCAAGGACACAGCCGAAGCAAGGTGAAAACTTGGTGTGTTCCATTTCCCATGGCTCTCATGGCAAGTTCCTACACACGGGGTGGCCAAAACAAGAGATTTACTTTCTCTACAGTTCTGGTGGCTAGAAACCCGAAATCGAGGTGTCAAGAGGGCTCTGCTCCCTCCAAAGAATCTAAAGCAGGATCCCTCCTTGCCTCTTAGCTTCTCTGGTTGCCAAGAACCTTTGACTTGAAGGCCAATCCCTTCAGCCTCCACCTCATCACCACACGGGGCTCTCCTGACCTTCCCTGTGGACGTGTCCGATGTCCCCTCTTGTCATAAAGACACCCGCGGTTGGATTAGGAACACCACCATGACCTCCTCTTACTTCGGTTATATTTTCAAAAACTCTAGGCCCAAGGAAAGTCACGTTTACAGGTACCAGGGGTTAGGTTCTGAACTTACCTTTTTGAGGGACACAGTTTCTTCCCGCAACACTAGTCCCATATCTGCCTAAGCCTAGTTTTCTTATCTTGAAGATAACAACACCCCCGACATCCCTCCCCGCTCCCCACCAGGAGGGAAGAGTGAAAGCAAGAAGGTAGAGCCCAGATACTTCCTGGCACAGATTTCTCAACCTTTTTCCGGCAAAACCCACAAGACTTTCTGGCAGGAATAACTGCGGGTCCACCAGCTGCTTCTCCTTCTTCCGTCTTTCTCTCTCCTGAAAATGTATCAGAGCGAGAGTACACACTAGACAAAGCCTGGAATTGGTGCTTACTTCTACATTTTTTTAATTAAGGAATCATTGGCAAACTTGGCCACTTTGCAAGGAATAACAATTTTCTTTGAAACATGGATTGTCCTGAAACAATCCAGAACCATCCGTTGGGGTAGAGCACAGAGTTATTCAACAAGCGTCCGGCTGCCCCACCTTCCACAGGGCCCACGGCAGCAGAGCGGTTCCTTGAGGACTCAGGTCTGGGGTTGGACGGTCCGGCCGAATCCCAACTCCCCGTGAGTCGGCCCCACCACGGCAGGCCAGTCCTGTCAGCCATCTGAGCCTCGGTCTCTCGCCCATGAAACACGAGCACCCGCGTCGTGGCGTAGAGTCTGCCTGGGAGACAGGACGCACCTGCAGACACTGAGCGCCGACCCATTTGCTGCTGGAGCTGGGCAGTCCCTTCCCTGCCTGGTGGAGACCCCCGCATGGAACCCGAGGTCAAGGCCAGAGGTCTTCTGTTCAGTACTTGAAGGCCTTGCTCAACTCAACAAGAGGCCATTGGCTGAGTGTTTGCTGGGCCTTGGGGACTCCAAAAAGCCACCTGGGGTCAAGTCTCTGCAGAAGCTGGAGATCAGGGACTGGGATCTCGGAAGACTCTGAGCTGTGGTCAGAGCCGACACCCAGCTAAACAGAGGAAATGGCTCCCTGAGGGCCCCTCCTCTCCCAGACATGCCTCCCTCCCCCACCGCTGCTCAGAGGGTACTGAGATTTCGGGGAGCTCTACAGTAGAAACCCTGTCCTGGGATTCCTAGTGGGGCCATGACTGCAACCATGTTTCTAACTCCAGTGAATTCAAACTGATTTGTTCTGAAAATGCCACGGGAGGATTTGAGAATTCGAAGACTCCGGGTGGTTGGGAATTCAGACCAGCTGCCTTGGGCCCTCTGCGCGCCCCAGGGTCTCTCTGTGCCCAGTTGGCCTCCGAGGGTCCCCGGGCCCCCAGGGTTCCTCTGCCCATATTCCCTGTTTTTAAAGCATGTTAGAGACAAAGCTGCCAACTTCTTCCTTCGCTGCATTCTCCTCCCTCGCATTCCTAAAATGCTCTCTGCGTCTCCGTGGCCCGCACTGCTTCTGTTGACACTGCACGAAACTGGAGGCTTTGGGGAAAACTGGTAAGAACAGACAGACAGACGCACCAAGGAGAGAGGAGCTAAGGTCTTGGTCGGACGCTGGCGCGCGGCCGGGGGGAAATGGTCCCGCAGCACAGGGCGCGTGACCCGGAATCGCGGCCGCGCGGTTGCCGACCTCCTCCTTCGGTACCGCTCGTTCGGCGTCTCCGGGTCCCGATCTTTCCTGCGTGGTCCGGTCCACTTCATTAGCCGCGTGTTGCTTTCTCCATGCGGGCAGGGCTGGGTCTTGTTTTGTTGGTGAGGGAGTTTGTTCCCTTTTATGGAAAAAAAAGTTTTTCTCGCGCGGTAGATGGGAAAGCGAACAGACGCAGTAAAAGCAAGTTTCTGAACACGGAGAGAGGCGGGAGCCCGTTTCAGGTTGGTTTCCACACAGGGACCGCCCACCCCATCATCCCGCACGGGGAGGCACAAGAGGAAACTTGTCCTCGCAGGAGGGGAACAGCTCGGCTGGCGTTTTGCACCTGGGAGCATGGCCACGCTGCTTTCTCCATGGAGGTGTCTGGCCTCCTGAGCCCTGGTCAGTGACCAGGGAACTGACACAGGAGTCCCCCAAAGGTACAGGAAGGGCCTCTGCCTCCGAGTGCCCAAGTGCCCCCTTAGTGGGGTGGTGTCCCTCACAGCCGCGGATTCCTAGCAGTAACAGGCACCTTCTAGGGGCCCAGGCAGGTTCTGGAAATTGATTGCCTTCTGCTCCTCACTGACCAGTGTTAAACCAGAGGTGCTGATTTTTTTTGTCCCGTATTCCTGATTTCAGAATCAAAGAACTGACAGGCTAGATCCTCAGGGTCTGTCAGAAAAGGGATCCTCAGCTCGGGTATCGCCACACGCTACAGCTTCTCTGCCCCACCCCCCAACACCTTGAAGTCCCCTCCTCGGTAAAGACTTTCCAGGGCTCAAGCAATCCTGGGAAAACCTGACCCCTCACCCCCTTTCCCTCCCTCTCTGCACACTCCCCTTCTGTGGGTGCAGACATGCCTCCCTGAAGGGGTCCCCTAGAAAATGTCCCCCGGAAACAGACCCCTCTGAAGCCTCCAGGGGCTCCAAAGCCTGGCTTTTAAAGCTCTCCAAAAACTGGAGGCCCGTAATCTAACACTCCTTTCTGATAAGAGCCCCTGCCCTGTCCTTTGCCCAAATACAATGGTCCTCATTAGCTTTCAGTTGGGGCTTTGAACTCCACACAAAACCCTGGCCTCCCCACCCTGGCCTGCCTGCCCGCTGCAGCCGGCCTGGGGCCCCGCTGCCCAGTCAGCATTTCCTTTGTGGCCGCCTCTGAAGGTGTTTATAATGGAGCCTTTTTCTGCCCCATACGCAGCCCCATAGGTGAAATCTCAGCCGAGTACGATGTTCTGCTTCCCAAACACCAATGTCTGAGACGAGGTTAAGCCGCTTTCAAGCAGGACCAGGTTCTGGCGGTCGGGAGGGGACAGGTGAGCTGGGTGGAGGGCCCATGAGCACTTGGAGAGGCCAGTGGGAAAGAGGCTGGAAAGGGGCCTCCGGCACCGTTTCTCCCTCTGGCCCCAACCTACAAGCTACAGGCCGTGTTCCAAAAAATCACCAGGAAGTTGCATGACTCGCAGGTAAAATACCCTTGTCCCTCAGAAGCCGGGCGTAGATGTCCTGGGGGGTCCCATTCTGCCACAGAATTTGATGTGTCCTTGGACTCACTGGCCTCTCTCACTCATGAAGTCATCGTGCCCGCCAAGTCCCAGAAAGGGGGTGGTGTGGCTCCAGGGGGAAGAGGGGCCAGACAGGGTCGCCCTCCCCTCTAGACTCGGGGCACATGGGAAGGCGTGCAGGGCGGACCGCTTTCAGTTAAGGCTCACCCCTCCCCGCCCGGCCCCCCCACCCGCAGGCCTCCGCTTTCCCTCCCCTGTCCCTGGTGCTCTCTCCTCGCTCCCTGCAGCCTGGCCCCGGGGGGCCGGTTTGCTCAGTGCAGTAGAGGAGCAGCAGGTGCATGGCCCTGCCCCAGGCGGCGGAGGGACAGCAGGCACTAGGAGCGTTGCCTTCGTGGACATTTCTTCCTCGGTGAGACGCAGCACTGAGGCCCTAGGCCAGCTCGAAAGGTCTCCTGTGCACGTGTGCGCATTTTTTAAAAGAAATTCTTGAGAACCCAAATGAATACCTACCTGATAGACTTTCAGGCCGCGCCATGGGGCGTGATGACATCACGTGGGAGCATGATGACATCATGTGGGGCTTGATGGGGTCAGGTAAGGGGTGCGATGTCATCGCACATTTTCCAAGAAGATACCCAAGGCCCGCCGCTCCATAACACGCTCTCCTCAGCTGTCCCCACCGCTCCCCCCTCCCACCACCGCACATCCCCCTACATCCCCACCCCCCACGCCCATCCCCCCGCCACCACAGACATTGCAAAGCCCCAGGCCTTACCTGATGCTTCTTAGGTCGGCGCTACCCCAGCGCTACCCCAGCTTCCTCGGCAGAGGAGGCGAGAGCGTCGGAGTGACTGCCTGTAAGTCCGTGCGCTGTCCCAGCTGGGACTGCCGGGTTCTGCGAACCCCCGGATTCCCAAACCCCAGATCGGCACACAGCTGAGGAGGCACCCCACCCCTCCCCATGTCCTGGGTTGGGGGACACCAAGTACTGGTCTAATCAGTGCAGCCAGCCCCACGAAGAACTCTTCAGAACTCGCGGAGTCCCCCTCCACGCATCGAACCGACCCAGTGCCCTCCCTGAGCTCCCGTCCAAGCCAGTAAGCGTCCTGTAGCGTCACCCCGACAGGACCGTGCTACCTCCGGAGCGCACCTGCTATAGTGACCGCAAACCTGGGCCCGGGAGGAAGACCTGGGCCACGACCCAATTAAATTCTCCACAGCAGATTTTCTCTATTCTTTAGTAGAAAAGTACATACAATGAGTGTGTAACACGTATTTCCTAAGTGAAGGCTTATCCTCCTATATACGGACAACTTTTCAGCAAGTCGTTATCCCAAAACGCAAGGGTCCCTGCAGGGATCATGGAGCATAATTTAAAGCATGGCAGGGCCTCACCAGGACATCTTGCAAGAGGTCAGACCGGGCAGCCGCTGTCCTCTATCAGCAGGGCCCAGTCTGCCCACAGAGCTAAGCACACCCAAGCCTCGCCCTAGAGCCTGGCACGTGGGCATCCGGCACTGAGCTGGTCCCTCCGGCTACAGAGTGTTCCAGCTTTTTCCTCCTCCTCTCCCTGCCCCCTGCGGCCCAATAGCCTGAACTTGAGAACGTCACAGGGAAAGACCCTGAGAGCAACAGCCTTGCCCGTCATCTCCCAAGTCCTCAGCACCATCACCAGAGCAGCAGGCGACCCCCCGAGGCCCCGTGCCCTACCAGCCTGCACCCTGGGCAGCGCCCATCGCCGGGCTGGGGACTCGTCTGGTTCAGTGGTTCTCAGCCAGGGTGATTTGGGCCATCCCAGGGGAAGGAGGCTGCTCTCGGCATGGGAGGGGAGGCAGGGATGCTGCTGAGGGTCCCACAGCGCAGAGGCTCGCCCCCTGCAGCACAAAATGATCTGTTCTGGCGGTGGAGATGAGGCGAGGTGGACACACCCAATCCCAAAGGGAACCATGTCAGGCGTCGGTCGGGCTTGGACCGTGGCTCCGGGACTCTGAGAGCCCCCGTGCCTGGGGGGCTGGGGGCAGACGTCCCAGCCGCTGGTCTGCCGGAGAGGTGAGAAGCGTGGGCTACCGCTGCAGTCGGCAGGGCTCTTTCCACCCCTTCCTCTCTGAGACATAAAACCTCCTGCTTCCACAGCTTTAAATTAGGAATATTTGGTGGCATGATCATGTATGTTTAAAACCAAACAGAAATTTCCTGTTCCCCGGCGCAAAATAAAATTCAACTTTATAAAAGGGCCTGTGAAATCTCATAATCAAGCCCATTAGCCAAGCAAAATGCTTCACTTTGATTCTGTGGTGTTTAGCTTTCTTTTCTTAGCACTGCCTCATTAGCCCGCTTCTCCAGCCTGCTTCTCAAAATTGCTTAAAAAGAAAACACACGACTTGAAAGGACAAGATACGAGGGAAACACCCCTCCCCCTTCCAACGTGGAGGCTTTGGGGGAGCGGGAAGGTGGGGGCACCGGGAAAGGCCACATGGCCCCGGACTCCACGGCTTGCCCCGGCGCTGGGGATCTTCTGCATTTTTGCTCCCTGGCCTCATGGCTGGCCTCGCTAATGTCCAGCTCTTTGCTGCTTCAGAAGACCAGATTTTCTTGATTAATAACAAAAGGTTTTGTTGGGCTCGGAGCTGTTTCCCACCATCTCTATGCAAACCCCGGCAACACAAACTGTGTACATTAGCATTTCAAGGCACTTCCTACTACGGATGGCCAGAAAAGCCCCTCTTGGTGGGTAAAATCCATTTTGTCCTCTCTTGTGACATCTGTTCGAACTTTTAAAGCCAGAAAGGAAACTAGATAATGCCAGAGCCTCTGATTTACAGCCCCGGCCCTTCGCACGCCGCGCGCTCTCCAAGCACCAGCCGTTCCGGCCTCGCGCGTGTTCCCTGCACCTGGGCGGGGGGACACGGACGCGACTCCGGAAGACCTTCTGGGCTTCTTCAGACCTTTCGACGTCTTTTTCCCAATTTCTTAATGACCCCGCCAACGACTCCCAAAACTCCCAAAGCCACCAATCTTAAGGCGCCACGTTTTTTCCCAAGAAAATGTAAATGCTGATGGGTGCCCCTGCCCCTGGGCTGCTTGTCTCTTCCCCCTACCCCCCCCCCCCGACGCTGCGCAGGCTTCAGGGACGCGAGGAAATGGAGCGCACTCGCTCAGGCGGTTGAAATACGTCCACCGAGGTGGAGGAAAAGCCCCACAAGCGATGGGATAAAAAGGGAAAGACAGAAGTCCATCAGATGGCCGCCGCCTCCTCCCATCTGCGCCGTGAGCTCTGGGGTCCCTCACACTGGTCAGCCCCGAAACAAAGCTGAAGGCAGATTCCAGCCGGTTTCCCATTCACTATTCATTCAGGGGTCCGTCCGCTCCACACGCATTCAGCCAACCGCTGGGTTAAATCAGGGCCTTCTCCCAGGATTGGCATGATAATGAAGCCACGGGCGCTGCTCTCTGAAAAGACCGCCTTTTCACCCCGTGGAGGTCCGAAAATCATCTCATAACATCACAACATCTGTGCACAGGGCTCCTGCCTTTTGGAGCCTGGTATCCTCATCCTGCGTTCCAGCCTCCCAGGAGCCGGAAGGGTCCCGCTCCTTCCCCCGGCCTGACCTGCGGTCTGGAGGCTGAGTCTCCCCAAAATTGCTGTTTGGTCATTTCTGGGGTATTCGAGGTGGGCTGTAGAGGTCAAGCCTGGCCCTGAAAGTCGCTCTCCAAGAGCCTTATAATTAACTGGGTAAAAAAGTCACGCCAACAACAGGGGTGCTTGGTGGAGGACGGGGAGGAAGGAGAAGTTGGGATGCATTTTGTTGAGATTCTAGCAAATGACATTTGCTCAACTAATAAGTATATCTGAACTTCATTTAAACTGGCCCAGGTCAATAAAATCTAAGGGGAACTGGTGAGGTTGGGGGGATCATAGACAGACTAGACCATCTGCAACTTATATGTGTTCTGCCTGATACAATGATTTCATTTAATTTGATTTGACATTTAAGAGGCTTTTTGGAAGAGAAAATGAATATTTCTATATTCTATCTGCAATAACCTCACCTGACTCCGCACACAGCCAAGAAGAATAAATGTCACATTCGTGGCAAACAGTCGTGGGCCCTCTTGGAGGCGGCGCCTGGGGGCAGCAAGCCGAGGGCCCTCAGTGAATGTTCCAGGGGCCGATCTGAGGGCCCGCCAGGCTCTGAGTGCTCTGGTTGATTTTTTTTTGTTTTTTCCCTGTGTCCAAATTCAAGTGATGCCTTGGGGAGAATGTTCTTGACCACGTATGAGAGAGACAGAGGGCGGCTTGTGCAAACAGGCAGCCAGGAAGCCAGACTCGCGGAGACACGAGGCCAATGTGACCCCAGCCCCTCACTGATGCCCCGTTCTCTCATCAATACTTTTCAAAAGCCCGTAGATCAAGTTCGAACTGCTCTGACATCACAAGACCTGGAAATGCAACTGCGGCAGATAATATTCCTTCAGCCATCCTTGAAAGAAAAAAGCTATCTGCTTGCTGACCTCTGGGAGTCACAGGCTCAGGAGACAAGAAAACAGGAGGCAGAGGCCCCTCGGGGTGACAATACTCCTCTGGGCCTCTGCCCAGAACACGGGGATGAGATTCACAGGATGCGTCTCAGAAACATCTCCGAACCGGGCCCCTGCTCACCCCTCCAGTCACCAGCTGGGCTCACCTGGGAAACCACACCGACCCCCTAAAACCAGATTTCCTGAACCAGCCGTCCCCCGATTCAGCCTCCACTGGGCAGCCCAGCCAGACCCCCGAAGTCGTGCCCAGAAGACTCGCAGCCTGACAGGGACCTGGATCACACACCTCCTGCCCCGAGAACTGTCCAAGATTCCTCGCTGTTACACAAGCGCAGTCTGTAGTTACAGCAGACCCAGCAACCCCATACAGGGTCTGCGGGGTTGAGGGGATCTGCCTATGGGGGCTCTTGCCCGAACTTCAAAACCATGTTCTGAGCACTTGGGACTCCAGAAATCCCACTGCAAGTGGCCCAGCAGGCTTCCCACTGGGTGTGTCCCAGGCAGGAGGACCCCAAGACTAGAGGATCTGTAGTGGGCTGTGGGTCTGGAGTTTGGTTCAAGGACTGCTTGCCAGGCCCTTCATGACTACACAGACCCAAGGCCAGCAGAAGAAGGGGCAGGGGGCGGCGGGGGGGACTGTGGGCCAAGGGCCTCTGCTACCCCCTTGCCCTGGGCCCCAGGAGCATCAGAGGTGGGTCTGCCCCTGCTAGTGGTTTGTCCTTCTCCTCAGGGCAAGAGCGTCAGGGCCGAGGGAGAGCCCGTGGCGGCCTGTCCTGGGCCTCAGAGGCTCTTCCCAGGGTGACAGGGACCTGCGGATCCAGAGAAATATCCTCATTCCCTGCTTGCCTAACTCTCTCCAGGACTTGCTTTCCCTCACAATAGAGCTGTGCCCTCAGGCAAACAAGCTATTGTGGTCATGGCCTGCCGAAGGCCTCCTGGACACCACCTGAGAGTCAGCAGCCGGGCCGAGCTGCCCTCCTTGAGAAAGGCCGGCAAGCACGAGCCTCGTTGTGGGGACGGGGGCGCCCCCACAGGACCTTCCACACCGCACCCTCCTTGCCCGAGTCCAGTAACTCCTACCACAGCCTCCACAGGCAGCAGCCACCGGAACTGAGATCTGTCTCCTCACCAGCCCACCCCAGCCGGACTCTGCCTGCCGGGGCCGTGCCCATGACGGCCACGTGGCGGGTCCCGCAGGACCGGCGGCAGCCTCCTGTGAGGCCACGAATGGCACGGGCTTTCACCAGAAGCCGCCGCCGCCCTGCCGCATCTTGCCAGCAAGCCCCTCTTCCCCTGCATGCCCCCCGCGGCCTGCCAGGCCCCCAACCCACCTGGCAGGAGCCACAGAACTGACCGGGGCAGGGTCGGGGCCAGGGCTCCACAGGGGGGGCCCCTCCGGTCATCCCAGCGCAACCATGTCACCTTAGGCGGGAGAGCTGGAGCGGCTCAGGCACCAGCTCCGTCCCGCTCCTTCCCGGGCCTGACGGCTCCCGGCGGCGGCCAGCCCTCCTGCAGGAGCCTCACCCGCGACCACCTTCCCCGGTGAGAGAAGCTCACGCCATCCCCAGTTCCAGACTCTGAGCCCCCGGCCCGGAGGAGGGCGTTTGCTGTGGTCGGCATCAGGGGGGAGCACTCTGCGGCCCCGTGCTCCGTAACCAGCGCGGGGCGGCGCCGGCCCCAGTCCTTCTTGGACGCCGACTGACCAGTGTTTTTGTTTTCGTTTTCTGCTTTCCCATTTTATGACCTTCCGAAATCATTGCTCACGACTTCTCCAGAAGTCCAGCTTATAAAAGCCAAATGGTCCGTGCCCTATAGTCTCATTATGAAACCTATTTCTCTTCCTTAAATATCCCAGAGCAGTAAAACTAAAAATATGATCCAGTTATTTTGGCTGGAATTGACAATGGACTTTCCACAGCATTTAACTTCCTCACTCCTCTGACCTGAGTTTAAAGGAAAAAACATATGTACAGATCACCCCGAAGTTGTACTTTCTGGGAAAATGTCACATGATCATTATTTCCCTGCTTTCTGTCGGTATCTTCCCTGGTCCGGGGCATTCTCATTCCCGGGTCCCCTTCCCGAAAGTGCCCTGCCTTTCCTGACCGAGCGCTCCCTCCCAGTGCAACTCTACCTGTGGTTTGCAGCCCCTTATCTCCCCACAGCCAAACCCAGGCATCGGTTGGCAAGTATTGGTTGAGCGGGCCGTCCGCGGTCTGTGCCCTCCAGAACGCCTCCGGCACCCCCGCCCCCGACCCTTTCCATCCAGCCGCAAGACCTCCTGTTAGGACATTCCCAGTTTTCCGAATTCCTGCCCTCCCAGGCACGACCACCTCTCCCAGCCTCGTCTGCTCCACAAGCCGCCCGTCGCTCACCCCCTGCAATGGTCCTCCGGTCACAGGAACAGGGAAAGGACTCCCACGTGGCCAGTTTCTTTTGTCAAACTCACGGTGTGTTAATACTTAGCAAAACCATGTTGGCAACCAACAACTCCATTCTAAGCATCCACTGCGCACCCACCCACCACGCACTAGGAAAACCATGCAAGACAGGAATGGAAAAGCCTGGTGCCCGCCTTCAACGAGCTCCCCACCTGGTGAGGAGGACAGATGTGGGTGTGGGGAGAATTCACACTCGGGGAGAACAGGGTTGAGCACACGTGTTGTGGGGGTGTGGCTGGGAAGAAGATTCTCCAATAGGTGGGAAGAACTATACAGGCTTCATAGTGAAGGACACTTCTGAGCCGGCCCTTGAGGGACAGGGAAATGGCACCAGAGGAGGGAGCAGGGGGACAAGGCAGAGGGGTCAGGGGAGGCCTAAGTGAGGCTATTTCCTTTCCCTCCATCAGGGCATCTTGGCTAAGGTAACAGTAACAGTTAAGGACACAGTGGCTCGGCCTCGGGTCAGGACTAGAGGGAGGGTTTGGGAGGCGTTGAGTCCAAAATTGAAAGGGATGTCCAAAAACTTAGCGGTCAAGAGAAGCCATACTTAATGTAGTATTTAAGAAATCAAAAGTAATACAAAATCCAGGGTGAGCAAAACATTTTTTATGTAAAGACAGGATCAGTACTGCCTAGGTCTCCCCTGGTTCTGGCTACTTTTCACTATAAAAATGCAACTGTGTTAGTGTCCACAGTATGGCTCTCAGTGCACCTGCTTCCACCAAGAATTCCCTTCATTGTATTTCTGGGGAAATAAGAGAAAGGGGGGAAAAAAAAAAACCAAGAAGACAGTTGGAACTAAAAACTCATTCTTTTCTGTCTTGATCTCCAGCAAACTCTTCTGTTCCACAGATTCCCTCCACCTTTCGTAAAATCAAAGTACTTTTAACTGTGTACTTCAGTTCAAGACCTGGGAGCTTTCCTTCACATGGAATATTGTTCAACACCCTCTTCCTCTGTTACCCAAGGAACAACTAAATGCACACGCCAGAGGCTTCAAGCTGGCCTGGGACCCAGCGGATATGTGTGCATCCTGCCAGAAGCTGCCAAGCTGGGCAGGAAACTGCAATCACCAAGATGACTGGGCTTCTGTAGAAGCTTCTAGAAGCAAACCAGGCCTTATCAAAGGAAGGTGCATGGGGGTGAATCTCGTAATTAATTGCATTGTAGGTTTCAAAGGAAAAGGAGGAGGCCACCCAGCTCTGTTAGTGCCTCAACCTTTTCCCTAAAGGTACAGACACAAGTCCGAGAAGCAGTCACTGGGCAGGTCCACCAAAGCCCATCCCTTTGGGAAAGGAAGACACTGCTCAGAAAGCCTGCTCAGCACTTACTCCTGACAAGTTATGGTCCAAACCCCTCCTCCCTTCCCGGGACTTCTTCCTCGATTTTCCAAAGAATTATCATCTTGGATGAAGTTTCTCACTCTTGGATCCTAGCCAAAAAGTGTACTTATTTTCAGAGTTTAAGGAAGATTTTTACATTTTTTTCTCATAGGTTCCAGTTTCAACTCACTCTAAACAAAACTTAGCAGAAGCAACTAAATATTTTAAATGTGCGTTTCAGTCAAAAGTGAATCAGTGCCGTTCTGCAGGCCTGACAGTCCCCCACGGGAGAGAATCGGGGCTGCTGAGAGCCGCACCGCCTCTAGCTCTGCCCTGAGGGAGGACAGGGACGCACCTGTCTGCCATTTACCAGAGAGTTCTCTTGGGACCCTGGCAGCAGCGGCCGTGGCTGGCCACACACATGAGCTGATTTGCTTTCTGGACCGCTGGTTAACTCGTGTGAGCCAGGAGCCTGGGCTCTCTCCATTCAAAGCCCACAAATGCCCACTGAAGCAGAACATAAAGAAAAAAGCTCAGAGGAAAAGGTTTCTCCCTTCTGTGACCCTGAAAGAGACCCCATCTTAGCCCGCGGTGCTGGATGGAAAGATTTAAACAAAAATCACAGAACTGGGGGGGTCAGAAGGTCAGGCTCAGTTCCCATGGCGTGATGGAGAGCCCGTTCCTCGCCAAGTCAGTAGAGCTGCACTAGAATCCTGCAATGTACCTGCTGTATTTCTGAGGTCCACTGGGACCGTCAGCGTCCTTGTTGGGACAAGCACTGGGGCTGAAGGAGTGCCCGACGTGCCCTCCCTCCCGCCTCCGGCTCACGGCATCCCCCATTCCCAGGCCAAGGCCTCTTCTTCAACTCCTTCCAGGCAACCCCTCTATCCGGGCCGCACGGATCTCTCTGGAGAGCCAGCCTTCCCTTGTTCCTCGTCTGCTTCAGAATCACCCCCGAGAACATCCCTCAGTGCCAACCTACACGGAGCACCGGAGCCCAAGGGGCAGGATCCACACTCCGAGCCCTGGAGGACACTGGTGGGAGCGGCCAGCTCTGCGATGCCCTCCCCGCTTTCCTCTGCTTGAATCCCCCTCCCAAAGCTCAGACCACCCCAGGGACAATAACAGTGCTCCCCTGTGGAGCAAGGAGCACATTAGGTCTTTCCGACAGGCCCCTGGCAGCGGCCGTGTCACCCAGGACCGCTCCTCCTGCGCATTGTCACGGCTGCCCCCCAGGCCCACCTTCTGGGGAGGTCTCGTCCCCCACCCCACCCGCTCTTCTCTGGGCTCCCCGGCCCCCAGCGAGCCTCTGGCCCAGAACGCAGCACCTGCATCCCAGCTTACGGCTCTGCCCAGCCGCCTCTGCCGCGAATCTGCATCGTCCTCTCTTCTCCAATCCCAGCCGTCGCCACAGCGCTGGTGCTCCCACCGAATGAATGAATGAGTGAGCGAATGAATGAATGAATGAATGAAAACATCTGTCCCACGCGGGCGCTCAGTGGTTGGTTTATTGTTGAGTCTCTTCTTAACAACACCCGACAACGATGTAACTTCTGGCTTCTCCTGTGGCTCGGGCACTCGCAGTTTCCTCCAGGATGACTTGTCCAACCATGTCCTCCCCACCGCAGCTCTGGCTCACGCCCCTCTGACCACAAACACAGCGGAGGGGTGACTCTGGGTCCCGCTTTCGACTCTCTCCACCTGCCCCAGAGCCCCAACCTTCTCACCACATCTTAGCACTGACGCTTCCCACCAGCTTGTTCAGAAAACGGGAGGCCCGATGTTCTCTGCAGGTAACGTCTTACGCATCCCCATCAGAAAGGAGGCTTGCGCCTGGCTTCCCAGTGGCCCCGCACGGCCCCTCTGCTTCGGGACCAGCTGGCTCGGGCTCGGAAGTCTCTGGAGGTAGTGCACCCCCCACACTTCCTCCCCTGGATGGAAGCAGAGTAGCTCCGTGCAGAACAGGAGACGGGCAGGCAGGTGCCTTTCATGATCCTTGATGTTTCCCGATCACTCCTGACCTTTCCCCTATTACATAGCCTCAATTCTTCATCTTCAAAAGGGTCATGAACTGAGCAGGAGGAGCACGGAGAAGGCGAGGAGAGAACTGGCCTGGTCCTGAATGGAGGAAGAACCCGCAGGATATGTGAGCAGAGCTGCTTTACTGGGGAGAGGAGAAGCCAAGCATGAAGATTCAGTGCAAATGTCATTTGAGTGCACATGTCAGGGGCACGGTCCTCCCGGGGCGAGTTCCCAACTTGCTGATCAATCATGGACCAGCTCTGAAAATGCTGACTTCCATGAGGAGATAAATCAGAAATTTCAGGGCATCGGCGGAGAGTTCCCTGGGAATAAACTTCTGAAGGAGTGACATTAAAACTAACAGAAAAGGAAATGTTTTCTCCCTCCCTTTTGAAATGACAGTGATAACGTTCAAAATTTAACGAGATTTCCAGCAGCATAGCAGGTATAGGCCATAAGACGAGAGCAGGCACGGACATGCGGTCACCTAGGCGCTCACGGTGTACCTGCTTCCCTGCCCGGCGATGCTGTCCTCTTGGGACATGAGTAAGTCAAGAGCCCCAGCAACAAGCTCACTTTGACCCCTGTGGCCTTATAAAATCAGCTGGTTAAAGCAACAAAAGGGGCACCTGGGTGGCTCAGTTGTTAAGCCTCTGCCTTCGGCTCAGGTCATGATCCCCAGGGTCCTAGGATCGAGCCCCGCATCGGGCTCTCTGCTCAGCGGGGACCCTGCTTCTCCCTCTCCTTCTGTCTGCCGCTTCCCCTGCTTGGGTGCGTGTACTCGCTCTCTCTCTCTCTCTCTGACAAATGAATAAATAAAATCTTTAAAAAAAAAAAAACTTCTCTATGAATTAAAAAATAATAATAAAGCAACGAATTACCAGCCAACCTTTGCACTTTTCTATCCCTGCTTTCCGGGTACCCCGAATCCAGAAAGGACATGTGTCTCCCCAGTCAGGCCCTCCAATGGTCCAAAGGTGCCACATGGCCAGCAAACCTGGTGGCTCTGGACCTCTCCAGGCTAAGGCAGAATATTCTGGAGGTAAAAGATTTGTGTCAATTAAATAAGTCAATCAGTGTTTGACATCTTTTCTTCATTCCAGAGAAGGAAGTAGACACATCTGGGTCTTTCTGTTTCTTATGATGGATACCAGCGAGTGGGTGATGTTGTCTTTCATTTGTTTTCATTTTTATTTCTACAGAGAATGAAGTAAATTCTTGCATTTGTTCATTCGATGAATATTCATTGAGGACATTTATGTGTTTGGCTGGGCTAGGTGCTGGGGTCACAACAGTGAACCAGAAGCGGCAAGCGGATCTGGAAGGAGCTCCCTGTGTCTGCTGTGTGCCGAGTGCTCACCCAGAGGCTTCTTCACCCTGTGGGGGCACCCCACATGGGGGGGTGCGTGACACGGGAAATGGCCTCTTCTGATGGAAGGCTGAGAACACAAAAGGTTTTGCGGATCTCAGTCTGAAATTTCTTAATGTCCTCCTCCCTGAGATTTCTTAATGTCCTCCTCCCTGTCCCTGGAGGCCAATGGGGGAGTGGGAAGGATCTCGCCCCCCACCCCGGAGATAGAAAAGTCAACCAGTCCAGTAGCTAATCTGGAAGCACCTAGTCTGTGATGGTCCCTGAGGGGGGACAGGAGATGAATAAGAAATGGGTCTCTCGCCAGGGAGTCCATGCTGTCTAGCCAGGTGGGTGAGACCCCCGGAGGTGTAGGCGCAAAAGAGGGTGCGGCCCCTGCCTGACGATGACCCGAGGGGCCTCTCAGAGGAGGGGATTTGAGAAGCAGCTCAAAGGCCTCCTGTGAACCGTCGGGGAAGAGGTGTTCCAGGACCTTCGAGCAGAGGTGCAGGGTCACGGAACCCAGTGACCGAGACCGGAGGTGACAGCAGGATGGAGGTTTCCAGAGGAAGTCCTATGTCTTTCTGTCAGCTGTGGGGGGCTAAGGAGAGGCTCAGGGCAGGAGAATGGCCAGATCCCAGTTTTGCTAGAAGAAAACGCCACCCTGAAGACCCTATCTGACACTAAGATCCCAGCCTCCCAATACCATTGCTCTGGAGCTTCGGGCTTCAACACCCAAATCCGGGAGGACACGAACATTCCATCTGTAGCAGGAGAGATGTGAGAAAGCTCGGAGCTGACGTTGGTTTACATTTCCAAAGGGCTGCAGGAGGAAAGAAAACACCGATTTAGGAAAAATCATGACTTCATAGAGAAGTCCCATGCTGTCGGTCCCCATCTATCAGTGACGCTCCTTCTGGTAAAGCCGGACATCACCCCTAAATACGATTTTCTCTCCAGAAGCACACGCAAGGGAGTTGCTGTCAGTTAAAAATTAAACAACAAAATGGAACACAGACCATGTGAGTGTCACCGTTTTTTTTTTTTTTTTTTGAAAAGCAATCAATTACTGGTTTTTTCTTGATCTCTATGAGATCAAATCACACTTGGTTTCATTCCCTGATAGTCAATATCCACTCGCAAACGGTTACACTCGTCTCTGCCTGACACTGATGTCCTGCCTTTCTGTACTAGCTTCGGATTCTCCAACCTTCCTTTTCTCTCGGGATTCTTCGCTCTGCCAGACATCTTCCAATACACCCTCGGCCCTTCTCCCTGCCCCTTTCCCTGTGATTTGGGGCCAGCTGGAGCCACTGATCTCTCATTTTAAAATGAGAGTCGCTGGGGCACCTGGGTGGCTCAGTCGGTGAAGCGTCTAACTCTTGGTTTTGGCTCCGGTCATGATCTTGGAGTCCTGGGATCGAGCCCCGTGTCAGGCTCTGTGATCAGCGAGGCGTCCGCTGGAGATTCTCTCTCTGCCTCTCCCCCTGTCCCTTCCTGCCCTCCTCCTCTCTAAAATAAATAAGCAAACAAATCTTTAAAAAGGTAAAACGAGAATTACTGAACAGAGAATGGAGAATTTTCATGATGCCAACTTTTGACGTCATCCCTGTGTGTGAACCCTTGAGCTCCGTGCCACACACAACATACTTAGCTGGGTATGGGGTACAGGGGACACGCGGGGCCCTGCTCTCCCGGCACACGTTAGAGGAGAACATTCCGAGGGTGTGAGGGCTGTACAGAGAACCAGACAGGTTGGCAGGAGGGAGAATGAGTGTGTGAAGGCCTCAGCGCTCACCCTGAGCCCGAGGCGGAACCTTCCTTGCCCGCCCCCCATGACAGGTCCGGCGCCCCTGGGGACCCCTCCGCGCGCAGACCTGTCGCTCTCCTCCCTTACTCCCAGACCCTGCGGACAATCAGCACACAGTCAAGACATTCAAACAAAACAAAACCAAAAAACCCTTTTCCAGTTTTCAAAGCTCCACTTTATGACCTAAAAAGCAAAATCTTTCTGAAGCACAACAAGCCACTTCAGCTGGGAATAAAAAAAAAAAAAAAACAAAACTTTAAAAGGCAAAAACCCAGTGTGCGTTCTACATCATGTGAAGACCAAACACTGAGAAACCAGCCTGGGCCGAGGAGGCCAGCGCAGACAGGCTTCCGTGAGGCGGTCCTTTCCCTGAAGGCTTAACTCGATGGCCCCAGGAAGGCTGAGGGGGAACTGGCAGCGAGCTCCCCTGGGCTTCCCAGGAACCAATGCCAGCGTGACCCTGTGACCCTTCTCGCAGGGTCCACAGCACTAATGTCCCCTTGTAGAGATGGCCCCACGTCAGAGCCTCCGTGTCCTTCTTAAATCGCCATACTGTCTGTTGTGCCACCGACAGAGAGAAAGGACAGAAGCTGAAGGTTTGCTGAGCTTAAAAAAAATTGGGATAAACTGTACCTTTCCCCCCAAATAAATGAAGCTGATATGACCACCGAGGCGGCTGCACCAAGCGTTTTGGGCTGTTTTCCTCCTCCCCAGCGGGCCGCTGGTTTCCAGCCAAGGAGGACATACCTCCCTCAGCCCCTTTCTGGGGACACGGAGGCCGCTTGTCCCGCTTCTCTGCTCTCTGGGCCCCAGACCACCTCAGAGCCGCAGCTCCCAGCCTCGGCCTCAGGGAAACAAGCGCCACCTGCAGCCTCTAGTCCGGGGGTGAGGAGATCCGGGCCTTCTTTTCCCGGCGCGCTGGATTTACAATGATTTTGCTCAGCAGAGTGGAGGTTTACTGAATACCGGCTGTGGGCTCTCTTGACAAAAGTCAGGCTGCTGAGGCCAACCCGGCCCTCAGAAATCCTGGGGAGGTCAGGGTCACAGTTGGCAGGGCCAGAAAAGGCAGGCCAGGGCCCCACAAGTGGCTGACACACCCCAACTCTTACAAAACAGCAAAGACTGTACTTGCTAGCACTTCGTCTACAGAGAACAGCAGGAGGAACCAAAGTGTGGCTGGAAAGGGTAGGGATGAAAACGAAAAGCAGAACGTGATCACCCTCCGAGCACAGACATCACCTCAATTTGTTTTATTTTGTTTTGTTTTTATTGATTATGTATTTAATTTAGAGACAGAGACCCAGCGAGAGAGGGAACACAAGCAGGGGGGGTGGGAGAGGGAGAAGCAGGCTTCTTCCGCCCAGCAGGGAGCCCAAAGTAGGACTCGATCCCAGGACCCCGGGACCAGGACCAGAGCCAAAGGCAGACGTTCAACGACTGAGCCACCTGGGCACCCCTCAATTTGGTTTTTAAAAATTTCATTGTTTGATCTGTCTAGTACTGTGTGGTTTGTACTCAAAAGTGAAAGAATGAATTGATTTTGATGCTGAGCGGCGGTGTTTTTCAATGGGACATGCGTGAGCTTGAGTGGTTATTTCCTGGAGTACCTTCAATGTCCCCAAACACCAGAACCTTCCTTACATGACCAGATGGCCACTTCTCGTCACCATATGGTTAGAATGATCACCCGGGGGATCGTATCTAAAATGTGGGTTCTGGAGTCACATTTTCCACCTCTGCTGAGAAGCTGGGGGCCAGGGAAGCTTAAAGCCCAACCCCAGGATTGTCTAGGAATCTTGTAAAAACAAAAAAAAAAAAGAAAGAAGAAGAAGAAAAAAAAAGAAAGTAAGTAAATCCTGGCCTTATACCTCATCCCAACCCCAGATTCTTATGGAATAGTTAGAGGTGGAAAAGTCTACAAACCCATGTTTTCCAGAAGCTTCCAGATCATTCTAGTCAGGTCTTCTCTGGCAGTGCTTTCAAGAACAAAATGGCAAGGTCCCATTACCGCCAGCATGACTCTCAACCAGACATGGCCATGTGGCCTGTGGGGTCTGTTAACCTCCTCTACTTGGGAATTAACCCCCTCACTGGCTGAGAGAAGTAGACAGCACATCCATCACCCCTGGCTTTGCTCCCCAATCCCACATTTAGTGGCTCTGTGACCTCAGACATGTTACTTAACCTCTCTGAGCCTCGGCTTCTTACTCATGTTAAAATGGAACTGCTAAAGCTGAAGCCGCTTCTCTCAGGTTGTAGTTGGAATTTGGTACATGTCCAGGTTTTGCTCACGGGTGGTCCCTACATCCCTAGGAAAGTGCCTGGAGAACATTTACTGGATGGACAGATGGACGGACGGACGGACGGACGGATGCCCCTGAGCCCCCCTTCCTCTGCGCTTCCACTCACACTGGCTGCAGATCCTGAGCTCGGAAAACCTGTCTCCCTTCCAGCCTGAGGTCAGATGTGATTGCTCACGTGCCAGCGACTTCCTTCTTTAAAACCAACTTTGTTGTTTTATTACCGACATGTTTTCATCAGATCTGTTTGCATCTTCATTAACTCATGTAAACGTTAATAAAAGAACCAAGAAAACACCTTCCTACATGTTTCCTCTTGCTCTCTTTCAGGTGTAAATTATAGGAACGCACAAACGTGATGCAGGCCGACGGACCATCCTCTCTACGGGGCTTCCAGAGGATAAGAGAGGACATGCAGATGCCAGACTTCCATGTCTCCCCTTCTGCCCCCAGGCTGCTCTGCCTTCTGCAGAATTCAAGGGACCTCGGGTAAGACAAAGCTACCAAAGGCCCTTCCTGCGACAGGGCTGTGGGCCGTAGAAAGTGCTCAGTGCATTGTAAGAGGATGTTCCAAAGAGGCCATTTCCTCCTTCTCTGCACCTTCTCTCCAACCTCGCCTGATCGCCTGCCTTCTCCCCTGGGGGCCACGGTTCTGTGACAGCCCATGTGTCCACAACAAGAAAGTCCTCCCGGCACTAAAGGTCATTGCGAAAGAGATAGGCCAGCAGACCCCAAACTAGTTTATTTTCTCCCTGATTGTCAACCAGACTTAGGTTTGGGGGCCTTCCTGTAGGGAGGTGTGGCCGTGGGACTGAGTTCCGACCCAGGGCTTCTCAGCCAGGGCGATTCTGCTCCCCAGGGGAACATCCCGCTCAGGACAGCCCCACAACAAAGAACGGTCAGTCCGAAAGGTCAGGAGGACGGAGCCTGAGAAACCCCGGCAGCGCAACGGTGTTGTGAGCCGGCTCCAGGCCTGATCCATAAAAACCACCCAAGTCGCTCTCCATGGGCTTCTCCACGCTCTGTCCCGTCTTCAGGCTGGTTGTGGATGAGCCCAGACACCCGGGAAGCTCACGGCCAGGGGGCGGAGCCACGAGGATGGGGAGGGCCTGCAGCCCCCAGTGGTGGCTTGGAGCAGAGCTGCCTGCCCACCAGGAACGCCCACTCTGGCCTGGGAGTGAGAAACTTCCAGCATGTGGAAGCGATTACGCTTTTCTGGGCGTGTTTGCTGCAGCTGTGGTATTGCCTTAGCTCAGTCACAGACACATTTGCAGTTTCTCCAAGACATTCCCCAACGCTGTAGACCAGTGGACATCCCCTGAGGGATTTCTGGAAGCCTGAGTCCCCCCACCTGGGAGAGGGGCGCGGGGCGGCGGGGTGCGTTTCCTTGGAAATCAATTTACAACTGACACTCCGAGCTCCCCTGTACACAGAAACGGGGGTGTGTGTGGATCTAGGGAAGCCTGTGAGGGACTTTTGAAATTGTGACTTCGAAAGAAGCCCTCTAAGGGCCACGTTTGGCCATTCTGGTCCCAGAAGGACTTCAGATTAGAAGTTTCACACTCCACATTTTCAAGTTTAGTTAAGGATGTTTTCTCTCATTCAGTTATCTTAACTCGCCAAAACTGAGCAAAAAAGAAATGCAAATTCCTTTTTTTTTTTTTTCAGATTCGTTAACTCTGTCAGGAGGCGTGGTTGCTGCTGTCCCACTGATCGTTTATGAAGTACAGGCTGTATACCAAAACCAGTATTCTTATTTCTCTGGAATGACCGCTTCAGTGGAGGCCCCGCGTGTCCTCTGGCCTGTACTTACCGAGCCTTCAGACTCCTCCAGGTGGCCAGTGGGACATGCACCGAATGGTCAGTATATCAGGGGGAATGCCGGTCAGTCGCAGCTTCAAACTGAGAAGGGACATCAGAAGGGCCAGGCGCTCTCCCTGGGTCACAGGCCACCCGCAGCGCCACCACACGCACTCAGAAGGCTGCTGCCCACAGGGTGAGCTCGGGGACACTCCAGCTTCGGTGGCCCTCCTTCATGCCCAGCACAGCATGACCTTCTCCCTGAGGGCTGTCCTCAGGGCACAGAAGCCCATAAGAGAAGCCGAAGACACGGCGAAGAAGGTATTGTTAGGAATATTTTACTTCCAAGTGCCATGTCTCAAACTGTCATGAAATACCCATGATAAAGATTTCCTTCTTTCAAGCGAGCATGTCTCCCAGAGGCAGAGTATCTGAGCCACCTGGAGAAGCTTTAGGAAGTAACAGGGTGCTCAGATCCGACCTTGAAGTCAGACAGGCGTGGGGGCCAGACCCTGGCTTTCCCAGCACCCCCCCCCCCGTTACACAGCAGTTTCCTGGCCTGCGACAGGGAAAGCCGGGGGGGTTCCCCCTCTGGGGGTCTCCAAGGGTACAGCAGGGTGAGGCCAGCCCAGTGCTTACTCGAGGCCTGAGGCGGAGTGAGAGGGTGCCCCAGAAGGCCCACCGCGGGGTGCAGTCCAGGGCCTGGTGGGGAGCCCCATCCCGCAGCTCCCAGGTCCTGCGTGCTCAGCTCCGTCATGCCCCCACCCCTGCATCCGTGTCAGGGAATGAGCCCTAACAGCCCCCCAGCAGCTGCAAGGCCACATACAACACCCAGACTCGCACCCCGCATGAGACCCCTCGCCTGCTCTCCCTCCAGAGGCGTTCCCTGGTCCATGGCGGTTTGACAGCGACTAGAAAAGCACCCTGAGCCTCATTCTGACTCCCAGGTGACGCCTGGGCCCTGTGGCGGTGGGCTCACCTCTGCACTAGGTGCAAAATGCAAAATGGGAATGACGCTCCCTGCCCTGCTGGGCCACCTGAGAGTCACAGGGTAGGGTCCTTCTGTCTGCACATGCTTCAGAGGCAAACTGTTGCTCAGAAAGATGCCATTTTATTTTATTAAATGATTTTTTAAAGATTTTATTTATTTATTTGAGAGAGAGAGAGAGCTCAAGCAGGGGTAGGGGCAGAGGGAGAGGGAGAGGGAGAAAGAGACTCCGCACTGAGCAGGAAGCTCAATGTGGGGCTCGAACCCAGGACCCTGGGACCATGACCTGAACCGAAGGCAGATGCTCAACCCGCTGAGCCAGCCAGGCTCCCGGAAAAGATGTCAATTTAAACGTGACTGCGGGAACGTTCACTCTAGCTTGCTCTTTCCACAGCTACAGGGAGAATTTCAGCTCCCCGAGCCTCGGACTTTGTGGAGCAGGAACGGCTCTGCTTCAGTAGGTCTGTGCTGGGGCCTGAGACTCTGAATTTCTCAGCGTGCCCAGGCGGCTTGCTCTCACAGCACATTTTGCTGAGTACAGGTTGGAGTTTAAATGCTCTATCCCATCTGCCATTGGATTTACCCGTCAGCGCACATGTGCAGGAGACAGGAACCCTGGGCTCCCAGTGACCCACCTGAGGACACACCGCAGACAGTGGGGACAGATACTCAATGAGCATAAAGAAATAAAGGGCTGGGGCAAAACCACCCCCTCAAGGCCAAGGGCTCAGACTGAGGAAGGGGCGAGCGGCCGGAGCCCTCAGGCCCTGAACCCTGCCTCAACCTGCCTCTGGGTGCTCCCCTAACACACACACACACACACACACACACACACACAGCAGGGGCAGCAACAAGAAGAGCCTCATCCCTTTACAGCCAGCGAGCATTCTGCTTTTCTGCATTTCCACAGGGGTGCCTCCCCAGGAATATGTGCTCCCGACTTCAAAGCAGGACTTAATGAATTGTAATTGTACCAACCCACTCCTGGCTCCTTTCTCAGGATCCAAAATGGCCACACTGGGATAGTGTCTCGTGGAGAAGACAGAAGCTTTTGGGCCATTGCCAACAGCTGCTGCCTGCAGGGTTCCCCCATCCCCGCTCTTGGTACCAGAGTCAGAGTCTTTGTCCCAAAGTGTCTTCGGAAAGGTAAACAGTATCCCAGGGGTCCCTGGAAGCTAAATCAACAAGACAGTGGGACAGACAGATTCGTCCTAACCAGGGTGACTGATCACTCCACACTCAAAGTCTTCATGTTGTATGGAGAAAAAAAGTCAAAATCTCCTTAAAATCTTGGTGATGAGCAGTGATACTGGTGAGATGCTTCAGCCATACAGTTTCTGGAATGTCTGGAGGCACGGATTCTTACTACGTAATCTGCTCCCAGTCACCCTCCGCTACCACTCAGCTCCTCCAACCTCCCCAGAGCCCTACAGTCAGTTGGACCACTTATCCTACTCGGTTTGGGTTCAGAACATATAGTTATCACATGTGGTTATAGAGTCTATACCTTAGGGAAAAGGTGATAGGGATTCTGATTACTTAAGAAAAGACCTACAAGGGGCCTTGTGTGGCTCAGCTGGCTAAGCAGCTGACTCTTGACTTTGGCTCAGGTCATGATCTCGGGGTTGTGGGATCGAGCTCCGTTTTGGGCTCTGCACTCAGCAGGGAGTCTGCTTGAGAATTTCTCTCTCTCTCCCTCTGCCCCTCTCCCAACTCACACATGCACGCGAGTACTCTACTGCAAATAAATGAATAAATCTTTTTTTCTTAATTTAGAAGATAAAAAATTTAAAAAGACCCACACTATATACCTGAGTATATACTGGACACCAAGATGTCAAATAAAACATCACTCAAGTCTTTTAAAAGTATCACTCTTGTTGGATGTGGGATACACAATTTTATTATTTTATGCACTGTAAGTAATTTGTTGTTGTAAAACTTCTTGGGGCAGAAGCCTGAATAATTATAAGTGATTACAATTACAATACATATACAAAATTATACTTAGAAACTTCTATCCCTGCTGCCCCCCACCCCCCGAATGGCCCCATTTCTCTTTTGGTGGCCATATAGTTATCAGTGTGATAAACCACTCGAAAAGTTAGTAGCTTCAGACAATACTTTCTTCTCTCCCAATCTTCGTGCTTGGGCCCTGGGGAGCAGTCTCACTTGGGGTATCTTGTATTGGGGCAGTCAAGTAACAGCGGGGGTGAGTCAGCTCAATGCTTCTCTGAGTATCAGAAAGGTCTTTCAATGATCAATTATGAACATGCCCCCAAAAAGGGGGGGAGAGGAAAGAAAATATCAACAAAGAAATAGAAGATATAAAGAACCAAATCAAAATTTTGGAGCTGAAAAATACAACAGGCAAAACAAAAAACTCATTGGATGAGCTCAAAAGTGAAATGGAGGGGCGCCTGGGTGGTTCAGTGGGTTAAAGCCTCTGCCTTCGGCTCAGGTCATGATCCCAGTGTCCTGGGATCGAGCCCCGCATCGGGCTCTCTGCTCAGCAGGGAGCCTGCCTCCCCCTCTCTCTCTGCCTGCCTCTCTGCCTACTTATGATCTCTGTCTGTCAAATAAATAATAAATAAAATCTTAAAAAAAAAAGTGAAATGGAGTGGACAGAAGAATCAATACACCTGAAAATAGAACAACAGAAACCTCCTGATCTGAAAAACAAAAAGAAAGTAGACTTTTAAAAAAATTAAAAATTAAAAAAATTCCAAGCATAGTTTCATAGATCCCAGAGGGACTATAGCCAAAGATCTAACAATCATGTCAACAGGATCCCAGGAAAGAAGAATGTGGGGCTGAAAAAAAAATATGTCAAGAAATAGTGGCTGAAATTTTTCCAAATTTGGCAAAAGATTTAAACCTACAGATTCAAGAAACTGAGAGAACCCCAAAATGGAAAAGCAAAAAGAAATCCACACCAAGATACATCATAAGCACACTTCTAGAAACTAAGGACAAAGGAAACAGGCAGAGACAAATGCCACATTATCTACAAAAGAAAACGCAATTTGAATGACAGCAGATTTCTCATCAGAAACCATATCAGCCAGAAAGAAGTGTCAGGACATGTCAACATTGAAAGGGAAAAAAAAGAATGTCAACCCACAAGTTGAGATACAACAAATATATCCTTCAAAAATCAAAGGGCAGGGCGCCTGGGTGGCTCAGTGGGTTAAGCCGCTGCCTTCGGCTCAGGTCATGATCTCAGGCTCCTGGGATCAAGTCCCATATCGGGCTCTCTGCTCAGCACGGAGCCTGCTTCCTCCTCTCTCTCTCTGCCTGCCTCTCTGCCTACTTGTGATCTCTCTCTCTCTGTCAAATAAATAAATAAAATCTTTAAAAAAAAAAAAAAAAAGAAATCAAAGGGCAAGCAAGACCTTCTCAGAGGCAGGAAATCTAAAAGAACATACCCTAAAAAACAGACCTACCCTAAAAAAAGGTCTAAAGGACACTTTTGAAACACACACACACACACACACACACACACACAAACTGATAAAAGAAAGACTATTGGAACATCAAGAAGGAAGAAAGAACAAAGTAAAAAGGTGAATGTACAGAATTTCTTGTCCTCTTGGGTTTTCAAAAAACAAACGTAGCGGTCCTCAGCAGGTCCAAGACAGCTCATTCCCACCTAGTAGACAAACTACACCAACTGCAAGCTTAATCTGAGAGGCCAGATTACCAGAAGCTTCTCAGAATGTGGACACTTCACCACTTGCATCAGCAGCTCCTTGGGATACGTGCTGAAAAGGCTGTTCCCTAGGCTGCTCAACAAGCCCACTGAGTCGGAATTTCTAGAGTTCTGGGCTCCAGGACTCTGGGTGTAAAGATTGTTTCATACACTAAAGTTTGAAAAGTCTTCAGATCATTTGTTAATAAAGGATCAAGCTCAGTCACTCAGAGTTAAACTCTTGAGGAAGGTGAGAACAAAGTTCTTCACAAAGTCCTAGCTGTGGGCAATCCAACCCTGCAGGACTGGAACAAAACTCAAGGTAAAAAAGTAAAAAAATGAATCAATAACCCCGCCATGGGGTCAAGGTCACACACTTCTGCATAGTCACAGGGTGATGTCCTAGGGAGTATGGGCCCACAATGGGATCTGTCATCCATCTGTGCCTCAGTTTCTCCTTCTGTAAAACCTGGAGAGCATCTGCCTTTCCTAACTCATGGGATCAGGATGAAGAGCAAAACAGGTGAGCTGTGAATGGCTTATAAATTATTAGTTATTCTACCCAATGTGAATGTTTAACCTCCCCTTAAAGAGGGCCATTGTGTTGCCCTTTTTTCTTGGAGATGGAATGTTGCTGTTCTTCAGACTCCGGAAAAATAGGCATGGTTAAATGAAATGTACGACTTCATTCACCCCGTCTTTCCACCAGCGTCCAGCACAGATGGCCAAGGCCAGCACTGAGACAGATGAGGTCCCACCTGCCACAGGGTCAGCGGTGCTGGGAAGATGGCAGAACCCCCAGAGCTGAGGACAAGTACCCAGGGCTGCTCCTCCAGGGGTCTGCAGGCCTTAGGGTACCCAGCACTCACCTCCCAGGGGAAATGGGAGATGACCCTCCAGCAGCCAGTCGTGGCAGTGACAGGGGACAGGTGTGCATGGGGGGAGTGGGGCGGGTTGTAGAGCCTCTGCTAGATTTCATTTTAGCCTAGAAGGAGAAGGTAAATTGACCTTTGGGGGGGGGGGCAGAATCTGGGAGTGAAAGCCTCAAGGTCATGGGTGGGGGTGGGGGAGGGAAGGGTGGCCTATTTTATAAACAGAAGTTTCTCCACCAGCCAACCTGAGAGGGCAGTGATTAGAATCACCGGAGCGGGCGCCGCCTGGGTGCCACCAGGCCCTTGGGCGATGGACAGCGCCGGCCTCCCGTCACAAAGGGGCTGCGCTGGGCCCCAGTCCCGGTCCCCGCGGCGGGCCAGAACCGCGGGGAGCAGCGGGGAGGCGGCGGGATCCGAGTGCGCACGTGGTGCGGGGCGGGCGGGTTCCTCCCCACTGAAGTCATGGACTTGGCGTGCTGCGTCCGGGCGGGCGCGCGAATGCGGCTTCGGCCAAAAAGGGGGTGGGGGTGGCGAGCGCACAATGTGTTTCTTGTTAGGGACCCGCAAGCCGGGGCTCGGGTGTTGCTTTTGGTGCCGCATTATAATGGGAAGATGGAGCTTGATTCCGGACCAGCCCGCCCTTGTCGCCGGCTGCAGAGGGCTGCTGCGGGTTCCCACGGACGCCGCTGCGTTTGGGCGCCGAGGGCGCGCGGCTGGCGGCCGCCGGGGATCCCCGCGGTGACCAGAGCTCCCCGCGGGGGCCCGACCCCGCTACGCGCGCCTCGCGGCACAGACTCGGCGACGCCTGCCCTGCGCCCGCCAGATCGCGGGCAGCCCGAGATTGTTTTCTAAGACCTTATCTTTTGCTCAAGTTAATTTTCTTTTTTAATTTGGTGACCCGAAACAAAAGGCATAGGACGATCCTCTGTGAAAGCCAAACGCGGCCACCAGTCGGGGCACTTCACAGCATTTGTAACTAATATTTGCTGGGCTGGTCGCTAAACAGGCCCCTCCGCCAACTTCCAACTCCCAAACTCTGCCCTTTTTTTTTTTTTTTTTTTTTTTTTGAACGGAGCTGAAAGGTGATCTCCCTTCTCCCTGCAAAGAGATCAGACGGCGGAAAGCAATTGTATTTATCACGGCGTTTTCCCCCGTGCTCTCGGGATCTCTGGGCAAACAGGACCGCGCGCCGGATCCTAGAAGGAATTAGGGCCGGATCCTGGCGGGCTGGGATGTGTGTTAAGCCACGGTGGTAGCTGAAGTGCTTTGTTAATGCAATTCATTAGCTGCGTGCGACAAGAAGTAGAAGAGGCTAGGCAGGTCTTCAAAAATACCCAAAGGGAGAAAAATAAACATCCTCTTGTTTGCTTTTTGTGGCTTTACTCATTTTCTTCCCCTCCCATTGCCCCTCATCTAAGGCTGTTTTAAACCCAAATTCGGTTATCTGATTTCAGGGTAAGGGCTCCCTCTTGCCAAGGTATTAAATAAACAAGTAAAGCCAAAAACTTGAATCCTTATGTAATCCAGATGCTGTTTCCTCGAAAACCACAACAAACTCTGCGAAACCAGATAACAGGATCAGAACAGCCCCCCCCCGCCCCCCCGTTTTAGGGCCAGCGGCAGACATCCTAGTTCAGGAGCTCCCGTCCAGAACAGCGATAAATAATGGCTGCTAACACTCTGAACTGCAGATGAGCACCCTTGAGGGATCCGGATGCCGTAAACTGTCCCGGAATGTTGGCATCTGGTTCTTAAAATGGAACTTTCCCTAGAGATAAAGCCGGGACTGAGCCGGCGTCTGCGTCCGCGGGCTGGCTTGGAAGTTTCTGGCCTCTCGGTGCTCCCAGTTGAAAACGCAGCCCAGGAATGGGGCTGAGGAGCCGGCTTTGTAGTGGTAATGAGGGCGCAGACGCGGGTCGGCCGGCGCGTCACCGCTGGGAGCCGCGGCCCCGGCCGCACATCCTTCCCCCTCCCCCGGGGCGCAGGGCCGGTGGGGGCTGTTCTTGAAAAAGCGGATGGTTTTTCAGTGCAACCTCCCAGGGTTCCGCGGAGCCAGGCGGGGGGAGCGGGGACCGTGGGGGCGGGGTGGGGGTCCTTCATATGTATTTTTAGGAGTCCAGCATCGAGGTCATCCCCGCGAAGATCCAAAGGAATAAATAAATCTCGCCATCCGCTAAGACGGTCACCTTCTCCCCATCCGTTCCTCCCTCGCGCCAGCCCCACCCTGAACGCCTCGGTTGCAAAAACAAACAAAATCAAGCAAAACCTCTTGCTTTGGCAACCTCTAAGCCACGTTATGCCTCTGTCGGCAAAAGAAGATTTCTTTCTTCTCCCTCTCTCGGCTTTTTTTCTTCTCCCCGGACTCCCACCCCGCCCCCCCCTTTCCTGTTCTTCTCGGTCCTCTTTCCTTCCCCCAAATCGCTCGAAACTTAAGACGTGCGGCGGCTGCAGGTGCGCGCGGGCCGGGCGGCCGGGCCGGGGCGAGCCTGGGACGGCCGGGCCTCGCAGGCATTGATCAGCTGGGCGCGCGCGCTGAGTGACGGCGCGGTTGCCATGGCAGCCGCCTGAGCGGCGCCGCGAGGACAAGGCTGCAGGGCGGCGTGAATGGGCGGCGTCACGCGCCTGGCGCCAGAGAGTCTGCTCCGGGGCTCCGGCTCCGGCCCCGCCGCGGCCTGGCCCGCGCGCCGCCGCCGCCGCCGCCGCCGCTGCCAATTCATCACCTGTCAGGGATCACTCGGGGGGTCACGGGCCGGAATGGACACAGCTGTGAGAACAAAACCAGGGGGAAGAAAGGCGAGCGCTCCCGATTGCGCCAGATGTGCGGGGAGGACCTGGAGCCCCCCCGCCCCCCGCCCCCCGCAGGCTCCTCCCGCCCCCCGTTGCATCACGCGGGGATTGCAAAGGCGGCCCGGAGGCCCGGCGCGCCCGGCCCGGAGCTGCTTCTGATTACGGCGAGGGGCTGGACGCGCCGGCAGCCGCCGGCCGGAGAGGGAGGCTGTGCGAGCGAGCCTGGAACCCGGTCAGGGGAACTTCCAGGGTAGGCGTGCGGCTTGAAACGGGGGGGGGGGGGGGGCGCCCCGGTGAGTAAATCGAGGGAACGGTATCTCCACCCCCACCGGAAGCCCTTCACACCTTCCCGCCACCCACGGATCGAGCAAATCCAGGGCCCTTTCTGCAGCTGGGACCATGTGAACTTTAGAGGCCTCAACTGCGAATCCACAGAGACACCAATGGACAGATTTTTTAATGCCTTGTACCCCCACCCCGAAAATGCTCCAACACCATTTTCTCCAGGGAAGCATCATCTTAAAGGTAATTTCGTCTTGGGCTTGCAGACACAGATGCCCTAGGAACTCAGGCCTTTTTTTAATCATTAACTTATACGACCTCTTCATCCCCTTAAAATGATCTTTAAATGAACGTCGAGCCGGGCAGCGTGCCGTTCGAATCCAACACGGTCAGGCCGACCGGACTCTGACATGGCCGCTAAAGAAAGAGACCACGAAACTTTCACCACGTTGAGCAGTTTCACGGCATCAGGCTACAGAAAGCGATCATGGGAGAAGACATTGCCTTCATCAACTTTGCGAGTGTGCAAAGTATACGGTACAACGCTCATTACGAACCAGCCCGGAGCCTGGCTGCTGGGGTAATGAGGCTGGCACGGCTGTTAACATACGGTGTCCTTGGAAAAAGCTAGGAATGCGTCAGTATCGCAGAGCTGCAATGTCCAAGAATCACAAGTAATAATTTGAGAATCCCAAAGATGTTTGTTTACATTGGCTATTATTGTAAAATAGTCAAAGTATAACATCATGAACCAAAATAGTGTCAAAACAAAATCTGTTCCACTGTGGCACGTATGTGACAGAAACACATGCACACAAAGTACATCAAAAGGCTCGAACTGTGGGGGACTCAGGATTAAATCATTTCCAGACTTAATATCAGAAGAGAGGCTGTTCATCGAACACTCGGGAACAGGGTAGCCAGCAGCATTTGCCGCAGGACAGGCTCTCAGCCGAATCCTATGCTGGTCAGGAAGCCATCCACCTCCATCCTCCAAAATGAGGTGGCTTGGTTTTCTCAAAGTGACAGGCACCTCAGCAGGACCCACTGCCTCCCTAAAGAGAAACCCTGGGACCAGCAGGCACCCACCGGCTGAGAAATTAATCATTAATTGAAGGACAAACTACAGGTTCCCCATGATCAAGCTTTGCTTTTTCTCCTCTTCTGCCCCTTCCTCTTTCCTAAATGCAAAGAAGGTGACGACTGAAAAGACTAGTAAACAAGATGCTGACAACAATGAGTTTTTCCTTGGGTTTTCGAGCTTTTTGTATTCTGGGGAAATAGGATTTTCAGAACAAGGCTCCTGTACTGTAGTCTTCAGTGAGACTAGAATTGTGTGAATTAACTGAAAAGGCCTTAAGTAAGTGGCTGCAAACTTTAGACAGCAGGAATAGCTTCTTCAGGATTTATGGAGGGAAAACAAGGGAAAAAAACCAAACGCGAAACTGCGCCCAGGACGAGGGCTGAAATGATTTCCAACATCACCCATGAAAGGATTTTTATTTTTGATAGTGTGAAGATGTCGGTCACTGGCTGGGGCCACCTGCCTTTCACAAAACTTTAAAAATACTGTTTAAATGCTAGAATGCGACACCAGAAATCAGGATTTGTGCATAATTAATCACCTCACTTTGCCACCCACACTGCAAGTTCACAGACCTGCAGCCTCTCAAGGGCAACGTATGTAAATACAGCTTCGGTATGCAAATTTCCCTAATGATTTCCGATTAATAGGATCATTACAGTAGCCCTGCCTGTTCTACAAGAGGAACCCTGGAAAGTGTCCGGCCTCTCCGAGCTCCACAGCGATCGGCGCGGTCCCAATAAGCACCCATTTTACTGAGTTTACCAGTAACGCCTCCCGTGTCGCTCCGGGTCGCACGATCCCACACTAAACCTGTCGTTGAGGGCGCGCGTGGGCGTCTCGTGTTTTGTTGTGTTTTGACAAGGCTCAGTCTTATCTTCGGAGACCGAACTCTACACACGTCTCTTGGCGACGGCAAACGTCTCTGCGCTTCTACTTTCTTCACAAATGCTTCCTCTCTGATGACATCCCGTGGGTCGCGGGAACCGTGACTTTCCCTCTGCTGTGCGGAACTCGCCCGCGGCGCTGTGGTTTTAGGGTTCCTGAAACCTCCAGGGCGGGGAAGGCTTCGTCGGGGGACACGCTCGGGCAAGGGTTCTGGCTCACCACTGGCATTAAAATAAAGATGCACATTTGGATTCCTGGGGTCTCCCCGCCGTCCCTCCCCCACCGGCCTCCCGGGCCTCTCCGCTCCCCTCCCGCCCCGCGCTTACTGTACTCTATTTACCACCCCAGCTGGGCTGGCCCCCGCCCCGCCCACCCCACGGGGATTGGCTGCGAACGCGGAAGGACCGAGCGCTCGCCCCGCGCCCGCGTCCGCCAATGGGGGCGCCCGCGCGGCCTGATGGACGCGCCGCCTTCCACCAATGGGGATGCAGGGAAGCCGGATCGTGCGCCCCCGGCGAGTGCCGATAAAAGCCGCCCCGCCAGGCGCCCGGCTTCATTCTGAGCCGAGCCCGGTGCCGAGCGCAGGAAGCTCCGCAGGCGGCGGCGGCCTGAGCTCCTAGGCAGCCCGCTCCCTCCCGGTCTCTCCTTCCCCGCGCGCGGTCAGCATGAAAGCCTTCAGTCCGGTGAGGTCCGTTAGGAAAAACAGCCTTTCGGACCACAGCCTGGGCATCTCCCGGAGCAAAACCCCCGTGGACGACCCGATGAGCCTGCTGTACAACATGAACGACTGCTACTCCAAGCTCAAGGAGCTGGTGCCCAGCATCCCCCAGAACAAGAAGGTGAGCAAGATGGAAATCCTGCAGCACGTCATCGACTACATCTTGGACCTGCAGATCGCCCTGGACTCGCACCCCACTATTGTCAGCCTGCACCACCAGCGACCTGGGCAGAGCCAGGCGTCCAGGACGCCGCTGACCACCCTAAACACGGACATCAGCATCCTGTCCTTGCAGGTAAGACGTGCTCCCGGTGCCCCCGCCCGCGGCCAGCGGCAGACCCATTGTCGAGACGGCCGCAGTCCGGGACTTACAGATGAGCTAATTAACTTTTATAAAAAAAAAAAAAAAAAAAAAATCTGCTATAGATTGAGTCGTGCGTGAAATCGCTGATAAGTTCTGACACGTTAATGCAACTGTGATTCTGAATCTTAGCATAAACGTGTTTAATGAAAGTTGCTGTTCTGTGGGCTCCTAAAAAAAAAAAAAAAAAAGGCCCCTTTTCCTTAAGATTGTCTCACACCGCCTTTCATTCCCTTTCTCTCGCAGGCTTCTGAATTCCCTTCCGAGCTCATGTCAAATGACAGCAAAGCGCTCTGTGGCTGAATAAATGGTGAGTGTTTGCTCGCGCCTCCCGTTGGTAAACTGCCTCTTGGAGTGTGTGTGTGCGCCCGCGTGTGTTTTTATATGTGTGCGCCGCGTGTGTTTTTATTTGTGTGGGGAGGTGCTTTGTGTATCTGCAAAATTGGGGGGGTTAGTAAATGAATGTGTACTTAGGGGTATTACACGTAGCCCGTTGTCTTCCTAAACCGCGTCTGAGGGGGCTCCTGGCTCTGGTCACTCAAGATCACAGCACATTTTCCTTTAACATAAAAAAGAAACGAAAAATACCCAGTTAACTTCCTAGGAAGGCGGCTGAGGAAAAGGCGTCCTGGCTTCTGCCACACACGTCACGGCCTGGCTCCACTCTGCTGTTGCTCTGGTACTATGAGGTACTAACCTCCATCTAATTAATCTTATCGCCACAAATTCCATAGAGATCCTCCTTCCCTAAAACCGGAGCCCGTGGAGATTGGGCTGGCCAGAGCATTGCTTCCCTGCGCCTGACCCTGTGATGTGGGATTCCGACTTCCCTATCTGTTAACCAAAGGGCTGTTTTCAATCAAATAATTGTTACAAGAAGCAGACTGGCGCCTGTGAGCACGGCTGTTGGAGATCCAAATAGGAGATTGCGTTGGGAAGTTTTTCCCTTGAGTCTCTGCTATTTTCATGTTTAATTTTCACTGTCGAGGCCGAGAGTGTGTGTTGCATCTGGACGCCAGGGTTTGCCCAATCTTTGAGTGTTTGGTGGTTAAATGTTCAAACTGCGGCTTCCTCCTGGCGCCAGTCTGCCCGCCTCTGCCCTTAGGTTCCATTCTCCTAAAACATGCCTCTCCCCCAATCTTTTGCAGGTGTTCATGACTTTTCTTTTTCTTTGCACAACAACAACGAATCCACAGGATCTTTTCAGGCGCTGAACTTCTTATTTTTCAACCATTTCACAAGGAGAGAACAACAAGTTGAATGGACCTTTAAAAAAAAATGGAAGGAAAACTAAGAGTGATCATCTTCCCCAGGGTGTTCTCTGACCTGGACTGTGATATTAGTTATTTATGAAAAAGACTTTTAAATGCCCTTTCTGCAGTTGGAAGGTTTTCTTTATATACTATTCCCACCATGGGGAGCGAAAACGTTAAAATCACAAGGAATTTCCCAATTTAAGCAGACTTTGCCTTTTTTCAAAGGTGGAGCGTGAATACCAGAAGGATCCAGTATTCAGTTACTTAGATGAAGTCTTTGGTCAGAAATTACCTTTTTGACGCAAGCCTACTGAATGCTGTGTATATATTTATATATAAATATATATATATATTGAGTGAAACCTTGTGAACTCTTTAATTAGAGTTTTCATGTATAGTGGCAGAGATGTGTATTTCTGCATACAAAGTGTAATGATGTACTTATTCATGCTAAACTTTTTATAAAAGTTTAGTTGTAAACTTAACCCTTTTATACAAAATAAATCGTGTGTTTATTGAATGGTGATTGCCTGCTTTATTTCAGAGGACCAGTGCTTTGATTTTTATTATGCTATGTTATAACTGAACAACCCAAATAAATACAAGTTCAAATTTATGTAGACTGTATAAGATTATAATAAACATGTCTGAAGTCAATACCTGAATTCTGAATGGTTTTTAAGATCTCTCTCTCTCTAGTTAATTTAACCCCTTCTCCATCCCTCCCGCCGCCCCGGAAGCCGTAGAACTTGGGTGCCGAGAAACTTCTAATCTATGTGTGGTCTGAGCCAGCACTTGGGGGCAAAGGCCTGCTTCGGGCATTTCAGAAGAGCTGACCCAGCTGGGAAGTCTGTAAACACAAGTTTCTCTTAGTCTGCAGGGAATTATTAGTTCTAAGGCTTGGGGCTGTGTTTCAAACCAAGAAATTGCTGTGGCCCGGACTTCTAGGGGTTAGATCACCCAAAATAAATGTGGAGTCTGGAAGGACTACCTGTCTGAGTAGGTGTTCAGATACTTTTGGAGGATATGAAATTGCTTGTGAATCGGAAGGACAAAGTCCACAGGAGTTCAGGACATGGTTTAAAAGATTTCCTTTCCGGGAAAGTCAGAAAAGACCCCCGGGTGTTCCCTCACTGTTGGCCGCCCGCGACCCTGCGCCCGCGGGAGGTAAGGCTGTAACAGGGCCCCGCGCTCTGCCAGCCTCCCAAGTTTCCCTGTACCTCTAACACCTGCAGCGCACCCAGCCTGCGGCGGACAGGGCTGGGGTGGGGCCCACTTTCCAAGACAGGTGGCTGTTAAATCGCCCTTCACCCTTGACTGCACCCCCGGACTGCCGAGGAAGGGAAAGAGGGCGGGAAAGGAGACCGGCCTTCTGAGTCTCAGGAAGAACCTGCGGCCCCTTTCCACTGCGGTCCTCCCCGGGCAGCTCTGGGACCCCGCTTTAAACACGCAGTGAACGCGAATACGTGCCTAAGATGCCTGTGTAGACACAGGTTCCCACACTGGAAGACAGAACTTAGGTGTGAGAGGGCGGGGAGGGAGGTTCTGGAGGGCCGGGCCCAGGTGGGTGGGACCCGGAGGAGGAAGGCGGGAGGCCGGGCGGGTGGGGACGGGCGTCTCACCTGGGGCCGCGCTCGCCGGCCCGGCCCAGCAGGTGTTTGGGTGGCGCCGCCGTGTCTGCCCTGGCGGCGGTGGCGTTTCCGGCCCTGCCACGGAATCCGTCCAGGGGAGTGCGGGGCCAGGTGTGGAGGGGCGGCCTCGGGCCGGCCGCCCAGCCTCGCCGGCCTCCCGCATCCCCTGCGGCGGTGGCGCCCGGGACCCTCCCTCCTCCCGGGCGGGCGTCGGCGAGCCGGGCGGGGCGGCCTTGCCCGGCGCCCCCCGTGCCCCGTCCCGCGTCCACGCCGCCGGGGAGCACGTGCTTGGAGCCGGGCCGTCGTGGTGGTTGACAGTCATACCACCGGGGACGCCGCTCGGCCTGCCGCACCGGGGCGGGGCGGGGGGGCGGGTCACCCCGGCCGCCTTTCGGACCGGACACCTGAGTCGGCCACCTGTCGTCGGGCCGCGCGGCGGCGGGAAGCGCGAGGACCCGTCGCTGCCCGCCCGCCCCCACCCCGTCCTTTTCTTCGGGCGCAGCCCCCCGACCCCCGGACACCCCCAGCCTCGGAGGCCGGTGCTCCGCTCGCCGGGGCGAGGGGCTCCGACTCGGACCGAGGGGCTTCTGCAGGGGCTCGCGGGCTTCCCGGAGGAAGCGGTGCGGGCGGGGCCCTTTCGAGCGCCTGCGCGGTCCCCGGGCGCCGGGCGCCGCTTGCCACGTTTGGACGACGACCCCGAGCAGCAGCGGCGTCCAGGAAAAGGGGCGCCTTTCGGAGGAGACTTTCCGCGGCGGAGCGCGGGCTGCCCTTCGGGGTCCGGCCGGTGGAGGCCGGGCGCCACCTGCTGGCCGGCGCGGGGAAGGCGGCTCGCGGGCGGGGTCCCCGGGCCCCAGCGATGGGGGAGAAATCGTAGGGGAGATCCCGCGTTTGGATATAATGAACGTTGGAGAAAGATCGCCTCTCTGATATGTGTACAGTCGTTTCCACGTGTGACTCTTAGGTCGTCTGTACCGCGTCCTAACTTAGGATCCCCTTTTTGCAAACGAGTGTCTACTACCAATTCTACACTCCCTGCTGTCTTGGATTTTAATGCAAGTATCAGACATCACCCCCAGACTCCAAGACATTATGACTTCATTATGGAGAGAAATAAATTGGGAAGTTAAATGAAAGCCAGAGAGTTTTCCCTTCTCTTTTCCTTACATTTATTTTATTTTATATTTACTGAAGTGCTTAATAATATTACCCAGGAGCTCCACTGTTGCATTAAAGGAATATGGGGTGAAACCCAGCATCCTTCTCTTAGTCCAGATCTTGATGAAAATAAGCCAGGCTTTCTCCTCATGCATGACCTGACTCTAGGATGTTGTTGTAATAGAGAGTTTTGATCCATTTTGGGCAGAACCCTTTAATTGTTAGATGGTTTTGGGGGGGGTGGATTTTGAATCACAATTTGGGAGCACATTTGGTAAAACATTTTTATTCTATTTATTGATTCTACTTTTCTCTAGTGATTACACTGATTTTTCCGACATGAATGAGCCTTACATTTCTGTACTTAATCCTACTTGAACATAATGTATGATTACTTCGCACATACACTGTCGGATTCTGTTAGCCAACATTTTACTTGGAATTTTTTAGAATAAAATACAGCCTTTGGTTTCTTTTCTTGTGCTGTCCTTATCTGTTTTTGGAATCAAGGTCACACTGACCTCAAACAATAAATGTGCAGGTCAGTTTTCATTTAATTTTAATTCTCAAAGCCATGGATAAATCCTCGAAGGCAGGCAAACACGTGGTCTCTCTGCTCTATAGAAACTGGACTCACAGATATGAAGGGCGTAAGGAAGGACATACAGCAGTCCGTGCACAGACCCTGTCCAGGGTTTTACTTGAATGGTGAAGGGGCTTCTGTGGACAAAGATGTGGAAGTTAATAAGGAAGAGCGTTCTTATCAATAAAGCATTTGTTGTTGTTCAAGGATAATTATTTACAGGCCTTCCACATTGTGGTTGTGCAGCTCCAGAACTCTCCAAAGCCCTGTCAGCCTGGCTCACCGCACACCCTTCCAATTTCTGACGCCCTCTGCTCCAGGAACGGGGCCTCCCAGCCCGGACTCTCTTTCTGGGTGATGGTTCTGCTCAGGTTTTGAACGTCTGTTTCCTCATAAAGATCATCTGAGACAGAGATGACAAAATACCAACAGGTATTTTGTTTAGTGCTGATACTGAGAGCGAACAGAACATCAGTGTGAGGACCTGGCGGGGGGGGGGGGGCGCTTCCTGAAGGAGGGCACCAACCCCAGCGTGCGGACATTGACCCAGCAAGAACTTGAGACAAGGTTTCGCTCCCCGTGAAGCAGGGAGTTGGAAGTGAGACCGTTCTCGAAGGCCGGTAATCAGAGTTACAGTGTGGACTGAAAAGAAAATTATCCTTCATCCAGGGCGATCATGGTGAGGCCCATCTCTCCCCTGGAACTCAGGAGGAAAAGAAACATCTCCCTTGAGAATCCATAGCCACAGATCTGCCCTCCTGGGGAATGGAGATTTAAATGTATAGTGCCCTGTTCAATTGAGAAATTCTAATGCTGATAAATTAACATAAAAATCGTTCCTGGTCCGTGATACCCACGGGGTATTTGGAAGGAGTGAATGCAAAACTTCTCCAAAGAGAGACAGAAGCCCTAGATACTGACCACACAAAATTCTCATATTCAATGACTTGCTGAAAGTAGGTTTACAATTAAAAATTTTATAACCTACTGAAAACCAATTTACAGTAAAAATAAAATTGGTAGATACGATGAAGAAAAAGATTAGAAACCAAAGAGCTGTAGGCTCTAAGGTAAGGGTAACTAAAACGGTTCAGGAGAAGAAATCAAAGAACTAATTAAAAACATAAGAAAATCGCAAGGTACAATCACTGAAATTGAAAACCCAATGGAAGGTTAAAACCCAGATTTAAAACACGTAGAGCATTTCTAGATGGTAACAATGAACGTCTGAAAAGAAAATTAAGAAAACGATTCCAGGGGTGGGAAGCCTGGCTGGCTCAGTCCGGAGAACAAAGGACTGTTGATCTCAGGATCCTGAGTTCGAGCTCCACACTGGGCATGGAGCCTATTTTTAAAAAGTAAAAGTAAGAAAACAATTCCATTTACAATGCCATCAAAATAAATAAAATACTTAGGAATTAATCTAGCCAAGGAAGTGAAGACTTGCACACTGAAAACTGCGAAATGTTGCAGAAAGAAATTAAAGAAGACATAAATAAATGGAAAAACATCCCATGCTCATGAATTGGAGATTTTAATGCTGTTAAAATGTCAATTCCACCCAAAGCAACCTGCAGATTCAGTGCAATCCCTGTGAAAATCCCAGTGACATTTTTTGCAGAAATAGAAAAATTCATCCTAAAATTCGTATGGAATTTTAAGGGACCCTGAAGAGCAGAAGTGATACTGAAAAAAGAAGAACAAAGTTGGAGAACTCACAGTCCCTGGCTTCAAAACTTACTATAAAGCTACGGCAGTCCAAACAGTGTGGTACAGTATAAGGACAAACACACTGACCCATGGAATAGACTACAGAATCCAGAAATAAAGCCTCATATATGTGGCCAAATGATTTTCAACAAGGATGCCCAGACCATTTAATAGAGAAGGCCCAGTCTTTTCAACAAACGGGAGATCTACATGCAGAAGAACAAAGTCAGACCCTTCTCTAACATCACATACAAAAAATAAACTCAAAATGCATCTAAGACCTACACATAATGGCTTAAACTATAAAATCCTTAGAAGAAAACATATGGCACAAGCTTCACCACATTGGAATTGACAATGCTTTCTTTGATATGACACCAAAGGCACAGGCAACAAAAATAAAAACTGGACTTCAGCAAAATTTACAACCGTGCCTCACTGGACACCATCAACAGGGCAGAAAGGTAAATCACGGAATGTGAGAAAATCTTTGCAAATCGTAGATCTGATAAGGGATTAATTGCCCGCATATATGGAGGCCTCCTAAAACTCAACAACAAAAATCAAACAACCCAATTCAAAAATAGACAAAGGGCTTGAATAAATATTTCTCCAAAGGATACATGTGAATGGCCAATAAAACATGAACAGAAGATCAGCATCACTAATCACTAGGGAAATGCAAATCCAAACCGTAATGACATTTCACATTCATTAGGGTGGCTACTATAAAAACACACACAACAAAACAGAAAATCACGAGCATTGGGAGGATGTGTAGGAGTTGGAAGTCTTGTGCACTCCTAGAAAGAATGTAAAATAATGAAGTCTTTGTGAAGATCAGTATGGCATCCCCTCAAGAAAATTGAAAAGTAGAATAACCATATGCTCCAACAATTCCATTTCTGGTATATATCCAAAAGAATTGAGGCAGGGTCTCAAAGAAATATTTACGTCCATGATCACAGCAGCGTTATGCACAATAGCTAAAACACGGAAGCAACCCAAGTGTCCATCAACAGTTGAGAGGCTAAGCCCCATGTGGTATAGACAGACAATGAAATACTAGCCTTAATCAGGAAGGAAATTCCAACATCTGCTGTAAGACGAGCCTTGAGGACATAATACGAAGTGAAGTAAGCCAGTCACAGAAAGACAAGTATCATGTGATTCCATTTCTCTGTGGGTCAAAATCACAGAGACAGAAAGTACAGGAGTGGGTGCCAGGGGAGGGGAGAAGGGGGAGCTTAATGGGTGCAGAGTTTCAGCACGGCGAGATGAAAGAGTTCTGGAGATGGATGGCGGTGATGATGGCACCACAACATGAACGGACTTAATACCATGGATGGATGTACTTAATACCGTGGAATGTACTTAATACCAATACTTAAAAATAATTCAGATGGTTCATTTTATGTTATGTGCATTTTACCAGAGAAAAAAATTTAAGCTACTAGAGAGAGAATTTGAGAACTGGGAGATGGATCAGGGGAAATAACCCAAAATACAGCACAGAGAGATAAAGGCTCACAGCGATGAAATCAAGGTAGGACCCAGAGGGTGGGTTGGGAAAGTCGGACACTCAGGCAGACTTTACCTAAGGTCGCGCAACAGAGGGGAGTGCGGAACAGGTGATTTGAACTTGAACATGAGACACGCCGAAGTGTCTGACAAGCCTTTAGTCAAGCTAATGTGCCACACATACGTATGTCCTGAAAATTGAAGAGAACAAGTCCAATGGCACAAGAGAAACTCACAGTGAAGTAATACGTTGGCCTTTACACACAGAAACAGGTGGTATGTTTTGTTTGTAGTAAGTTCAGTACGCGTGGAAATGACATCAGATACCAGCTCTCACTCAGCAGACGGACAGCGGCCCAAAAGCGTCCATACACTTTGTTGACAAGACTGCGGGGGAACAATCTTATCCATGATAAAAAGGCACCACCCATATGCGGAGGAACTGGACACCGGCCAGCAGGACTGTGTATGCGTTTACTCCTTCACCCAGTGGGCAAATGATCGGAAACAACGTAACTGTCCACCAGGGCAGCAGGGGCGGGTCAGAAAATCGGTGGAACATCCTGACGCTGCCTTGTGAAGAGGAAGGGCTCTCTCTACACTGATGTGGGCTTTCCAGGGTGTAATGTCAAGGGCAGGATAGTGTACGTAGCAGGCTAACTTTTGTGTCAGAGGCAAGTTTTAGGGGTATATGGGTGGCTTCGTCAGCTAAGCAACCAACTCTTGATTTCAGCCCAGATCATCTCAGGGTGTGAGACTGAGCCCCGCGTCGGGCTCTGTGCTGAGAGCGGAGCCTGCTTGGCATTCTCTCTCTCTCTCCCTCTGCTCCTCCTCCTCCACTCGTGCACTTTCTCTCTCTCTTTAAAAAGAGGAAGAAGAAAACCATAATATATACATAGAGATTCATCTATGTTTGTATTTGCAGAGAAATAAAGTGGATAAACCAATTGACATGGCTGCTGATGGAGGAAGGCAGAGGGCTAAAACAGAGAAATGCGACATCTCTAAAGGTAGCTCGTTATGTATTTTTGATCATGATGTAAATTTTTTTAAAAATTAAAGAAAAAAGCAATATGTAATTTTAAAAAAATTTTATAAATAATAGAACAAATGGGTCTAATTGCATCTCGAGTTGGTGATACACCCGTGACAAGCCATCGGTTACCCCAGCTGGCTGCGGCACATGGCAGTTTTACTCAACGTGCCCCCTGGAGATAGTCTAAGGACAGGAAGAGCTGCAGAGAAATCGTAAAGGTCATTCACTTGTCATATCGTCCGTAAGTGAAGTGCTGATGGGATGAAAGTGAAGTGCTGGCTATTGTTCTTTTCAACTGGTAAATGTATGTTGTAAGGTAAGTGAAGAAGTAATCACGCTTCATGGTTTAGGGACCAAGATTTTTATGTAAGACAAAGTAGTTACAAGGAACAGTTAAAGAAGAAAAAGCCCCAAAACCTTAGATTTGAACTGAAAATATTAATTTAAACTCACTGCTTCTCTTTTAAAAAAATATTTTTCTAATGTTCCACTGAAAAAGCCTAGAAGCAAAGGTGACTTGGCCGCGATAAGCAGCTCCCTATACCAGTTTGCGTTCCCCAGGACCATCTACCCCTAGAAGTAAGCAGTTTCTTGGAGAAATGGTTGATTCTCCATCTAGGGCAGGAAGTAAAAATAAAAACAAAAATAAAGAGGAGACGAAAATAGAATAAAACTCTCCGCGTCCCAGGGAAGGCTTCTAGAGCACTGACTCATTTAAAAAAATGGATAATTAAAGGGAAATGGAAAGTGTTTGTCCTGGGAGCGCCTGAGTGGCTCAGTCCATTAAGAGTCCAACTCTTGATTTCAGCCCAGCTCGTGATCTCAGGGTCGTTGAGATCGAGCCCCGGACTGGGCTCATGTACTGAGCGTGGAACCTGCTTAAGATTCTCTCTCTCCCTCTCTCTCTCTAAAAATAAAAAGATAAATAAAATTAAACATAAAATGCATTTGTCCTACCTTCCCTGTATAAGCTGTAGATCAGAAAACCTCAAGAGAAGGACAAAATTAGCAAACCACCATGTATAGCCCCTCATATCACAACGAACGTAGGAACTAAATCCCTAGCAAAATCACTAGGTGACAGATTGATGGGCGACTCCATGATGACATGATCAGGCTGTTTATGAGGAAATGCTTACTTGAACCTCCACGTCGGTCACTACTAATCCAGACAAAGGATCATGAGATGTGTCCCATAGAAGGACACGACATCACTCGTGAAATATTTTTAGGAAAGCATGTTTTCTAATAACCCAATTTGAAATAACATAAAGCCTTTCCGTCTAACTTCTTGTCTGTGGGAAGTGAGCAGAAGGCCAGAATGGGGGTTTCCTCACGACAAGTGGCCTGGCTTGGTCAACACATCGGTGACACTAAGGCAGGGAGCTTGGGGAGGATGAGGGAAGAGCTGTCCTTGACGACGTAAGAAATATAGCAGGCAAATGCAAGGAATGGGTCTTGTTCAGCTTCCTAAACTCTCAACAGGCAACCGTTCGAGGCAGCTGGAGACGTTGGCACGAACACAGGCATTACGTGATGTTACAGAATTAGCTCCACGATGTGAAGTCGGTCTTATGTCACACTAGAGAGCGGCCCTGCCTTTTTAAGATGCTTACTTGGGTATTTACAGGTAAGGTGGCATGAGTCGAAGAATCGCTCTAAAATATTCCAGAAGTGGTCATGATTGGTAGGTCAGAAAGTCCTTTCTCCAAAGGTTCTGGCCTCCTGCCATGTGGCTTGGCATCCTTGTTCCCTCCCTCAAGGTTGACCTTGACCTACAGCGCAGGTGAACTCTCCTTCCTCACCTGGCTCAGCTGCCTTTGCCGCCCCCCCCCCCCCAGAAGAGACGCCGCTCTGTGAGCCCAGGGACACCAGCGTCTCACCAACAGGCAGCAAAGACCATCTCTACAAAGCCCACCCGCGTCTTCCCGTCCTTGTCCTCTCTCTCTTCTCCTCTGTCATGAGCAGAGAACCGTACATGTGTGTCCACATATATGCTGATGCCTTCCTCTCAGAATACCGTCCTCGTCTTAAGTAAGCAGCCGGCTACAGACAGTGCTGCGGGACGCACCTTGCACAGACAGTCTTCTAGCCAAGTTCCATCGGATCTGGAAGAAAGTTCTCAAAACCTCCCACATTCCTTCAAACTTCTACGTCTTAGAAAATCCTACAGAAGCACCGCAGACCAGGGGATGGAAGGGCCATCCTCAATGTTCTCATTTCACCAGAATTTGCCAAAGCCTACAAGGGGGGGGGGGGAATATTCCAAAAATGCTAACTGAAACTTTAATCCTCTAAAGTAAAATATTTAAAGGAGAAAAACAAACAAACAAAAAAACCCTCCAATTTAAATTTAATCCATATGGGTTGAGCCAATCCAGCTTAAATCTGTCTTGACGAAGACAGAAATCTCGGGGCACGTTTGTCAGGCCCTGGATTTGTGGCTGACAGTGACTTTGGAGAATTGTCCGGAAACTCGAGCGGCCTGGAGTGTGATCGCTGCACACTCCAGCTGATGAAGAAACAGTCGCAAATCACCCAGGGACGCGGGAACGTGTCCTGCTGATTCTCCCCCCGCGGGCTGTCGTCCATGAGAACAAGCGCTCGGGCCGCAGCCGCTCCCGCTGCCCAAGGAGACGCTTCTTTCCAGGGCTCAGGTCCGAGGTGTCCGACGGGTCACGTTGACTGTTACGTTTCCTAGTGCCTTTGCTCCACAAACACTGACCCGATGCTGTCTCCGCGCCCCACACTCTTCTAGGTGCTGCAAAACAAGGGTCCCTGCCCTGATCGGGGGGAAAGACGTGCATTCCAGCAAAGAGACTGAGATCATATACAGGAAAATTCTAGCACAGTTGTGGGGTAAGTGCTATGAAGGAACTGAAAGTGAGGAAAGCCAACAGGGGCGGCAAGATGAGCCATGGGCTGACCGACTCTCGCTGGGCCCCCGCCCACCCCGCCATCGGCAACCATGTGCGCTGGTGGCTCTGCGGAAGGAGAGCCTCGGGGCGGGCGAGGGAGGGCATGGGGGGGGGTGTGGGGCAGCAGGACTGGAGCTGTTCCTGGCACTCCCGGAAGCCACACCCAACACGTCTGCCCCCAGCCTTCCTGCAGCAGCCCCCCTGGATCCTGTCTGCGGCTCCAGCTCCCAGACAGACCGCGGACCCACTCCCCTCGCAGGCTCCAGCACCAGCGAGCAGCACCTGCTCCTCGTGGGATGTGGGGCCCAGGCCTGGGGCACCCCTCCGGCTCGGAGACCCCCACACAGTGAGTGGCACCCCTTCCTCAGAGCTTCTGGGAGTGAATTATTCCAGCCCCTCTCTTCGTGTCCTCAGCCCAAGGGTGGAAATGCTCCCTGCAGGAACCACCTCTGGGATACCTGAGAGCTCTCCTCTCACTTTTTCCATTACCTCGTCGGTGCCTGAAACCTAGCTCACAGTTTGTTTTCTTTCTGCTGAAGTTTGTGACCGGACCCTGACTGGTGCACTGGACTCTTGGACCCCCTTGTCCTCACCTGCGTAACATGAAATCCGCCCTGCTCAGAGAACAGATGCACAGGTTCACCAAGTCTTGGATTTAAAATAGAATTCTAGTTATGGGTTAGTTCTACACTATCACGTAACAAAGTACCCCAAAACCTAGAATCTTAATACTACGAACATTTATTACCTTGCGCAGCTTCTGAGGGTCAGGAATCGGGAGTGACTTACTTGGGTGGCCCTGGCCAAGGCTTAGCCACGCTGGGGGGTCAGCTTCAGACTCACTCATGTGGTTGTGACAAGTCTCTGTTCCTCACGGCTGTTGGCCAACAATCTTAAGTTCCTTGACACCTGGGCTTCTCCACAGGGCTGAGCATGACATGGCAGCTGGCTTTCCCCAGAGTTAGAGAGAGAATGCCAGAAGTGACATGCCACCATAATGGGTCACAGACCAACTCTGGTACAGTGGGAGGGACCAGAAGTGTGGGATGTAGAGTGGGGGCACCAGGAGTGGGCGATTCCTGACGCCATCTTGGAAGTTGGCTCCACAGGCTGTTTTCACTAGGAACTTTGGGCCCTGGGGTGAGGTGGGATCAGAGCCAACCTGAGAGTCCCAATTCCTATGCTGCTGGGGAAAATCAAGAGACTTCTAGACCTGGGCAGTTGCTATAACCCATAGGTGCTACAAGTGGGATATGGCTAAGTCCTCACTGCAGGCACCATTTTAGAAGCTCTTTGGAAACATTTGTTGGAAATGGCAGGGATAATTTTGGCTGTGTGACTCCTCCAGGCATATCTTGCTTTGTCACTAAAACTCTCAATTTAGGAATTATGCTGGCATTTTCTCCAGCTGCTGAGATGTCTAGATGTCAATGGCTTATATGTGCCTTCTGTAGTTATAGCCAATATATTTCAAACTTATTAACCAGACTACAATTAACTTGGCTTTTTAAACCCAAGAAGTAAATAGCATAGAAGTAACCACACATCACAGAACATCGTAACTCCTTAAATCATTTTCCTTTTCCCAAATATTACTCTCAGTTGATTAAACACCCAGTCATAAATAGAATTAAAGTGAGGCAAATAATATTTCCACTTTCTCAATGGCAGGGATAATAATGGCAAATCTGAAAGATTAGATACATTGATACATCGATACAAATCTGAATGATTAGATACATCGATATAAAGATATATTAGATACTCTTAAATATTTTGAACTTGAAATGATTGCTCTACTAATACATGGAATGGCAAGGTGTAATAGCCCAGGATAAAATCCAGGCAATCCTTCCCTCCGCCTACCCCACCCAGCGAGAATATATATGCAGCCTGTCTTGGGGAAAATACTTTAATTACTGGAAAGATTACACACAATCGATAATGTTCTTCAGATCCACCAAAGAAAGTGACACCCTTCAAGTAGTTAAGGAGATAAAAAGATCGAAGTTCTGGAAATGTTGAAAATGCCTCTTGGGCCATTTCCACACATTTATACATAGGATCGTGGTAGCTCTGGTGTAATGTCTATAGAGATAAAGATAGGCGACTTGAATCCTAAATGTTATGTTGATATGCAATCTGAAAATAGTATATATTGAAGATTTTTTATACACTTCCACATTTTCTGTGTAAGGCCTTTACATTCTTAGTTACAGGCAAAGACCCAAGTTCTCTGAGATTCCATAGCCAAATCATCAGTGAAATAGAAGGAAAGGGGGAAAAAAAAAAAAGAAAAAAAAACACACAAACCTCTTGCTGGAAGCCATATGCAAGAGAGAAATGGTGACAGTGTCTGAAAAGAAAGCCATTTCTATTTTTTACATCATTTTTTTTTTTCACTATAGTAAGGGTGTAAATTTTCACTGACATTTTCCAACTCAGTGGAAATCATTCGGGGGGGATGTGAGTGGACGCGATTGGCCACCAAAAGTACATTGAGGGCTTTGGTGGTGAGGGATCAGCTCTGCTTGACTTCACAGGTCTTCCACCAAGACCGTTTCCTGCCCCAGGCCACCCTCACGGGCACCCCGTGGAACCCAGAGCTGGGGTCGAGCCCGCGGAGAGTGGCAGGCGGCAGGCGGTTCTCCCCGGGGCCCCACGGGCACTCACTTACTGTCAGGCCCACGGAAACAAAGCCTCGGGTCCTTTCAGCTCCAGCACACTATCTGGAATTCTCCTGTCCCAGAAGAAGATCAGGTCTCAAAAATCAGGCCAGAGTGTGTGCTGCATGGAGCAGAGCTGGTTTTCCATCCGTGTTCTGCCATGATGGTACCACAGGGGAGAATTTGCCTTCCTGATCTCCATACTGATCTGTGGCAGTCTGTGCTTTCCAAAAAGGCTGCAAAAATATTTCTAGTCCCACATCCTCTTCTGGAACCTTGCTTACTTCCACAGCAAGGGGTGGAATCTGTCTCCTGCCCTTGAACCTGGGCTGGACTTTGTGAATGCAAAGGAAGGGATGCTCTGTGAATGCCAAGGCTGGTTCATATAAGGTCGTACAACTTGGCATGGTTCTCTCTCTCTCTCTCTCTCCCTCCCTCCCTCATCACCCTTGGTATGTAGCTGCCATTTCGCTAGGAAGCCCAAGCTGCAGAGAGAGACGACATGTAGCTATTGCCACCAACACCTGCCATCCCGGCTCACACCTCATCTGTCACCCACTGGGCACGGGAGTGGGAAAACCCTCACGAGGCCTCCAGACCCTCCCACCATCTGACCACCATCGCCTGCGAGGGCCCTGGGTTCGAGCCCCACAGGGCTCTCTGCTCAGCGGGGAGCCTGCTTCTCTCTCTCCCTCTATCCCTCCCCCTGCTTGTGCTCTCTCTCTCTCTAATAAATATATAAAATCTAAATAAAATAAAATGATAAGTTAAAATACAAGAACCATTTCTTCTTTCAGGGTCAGAAATTTCACACTGCTTCTTCTTCTCTCTGGCCTAGTGCTTCTAGTCCAAGCCCCCCACAGAGTTTTAATTAGATGCTTGCATTTGAAAATTATTTCTCATCCTATTATGCTTTTCTGCAAAAAAGAATATGTGCACTTACGCATTGAAATTATAAGTGTTTTTGTTTCTGTTACCATAAAACATTCCTCAACCCTTAAAAATTTTTATAAACATTAAGATAATATTTTACAGAAAATAAGATGTGCAAAACTGTTTTGTTTTGTTTTGTTTTTTTCAGTGATTTTCATTATCCACGGATGAGTATTCCTATCGTATAGAATGAGCCAGGGTTCAACATGAATTTTAATCCGTTTATAATCGTGTAGGTTTCAACGCCGAGAAGCCACACTCACGTGACGAAGTAGCTGGAGTTGGAAGCAGTTTCCGTAGATCAATGTCTATGCAGGGGACTTGTCCAAGTCACGTGCTAGGAATGGCATAGCAGTCCAGGCGTTATTTTTAGTGCTCTATACCATGACAACTCGGCTACATCTAGCTTCCATTTTATTGGTAGCAAACAACTGGAAATCACTTGGCTTGAACATCTGGGCAAATGTTCTGGGGACAGGAGGAGGAGAGGGCTTCAGAGGGGGGTGATGGGAAGACAGTCAGCCGGCCTTCCCGTTCTCAACCACTTTCACCTCTCCCTCTAGGGGGGCGACCCTGGGCTTCCCCCGTGCCGGGGGGAGGGGGAATGTTCGGCTGGAGGCCCTCTGAGGCCCCCTGCACACCAGCTCAACTTGGGTCTCTTTAGGGACCCACTGGTAAACACGGGATACAGCCTGTGTCTCTGCTTTCCAGACTTGCGTATGTGTCGGCCCCGCCCACTGCTGTCATCCCCCTTCCTGGGATCCTTGTTCTTGCAGGTTGACATGTCAGGATGGGACAGAAGAGCTTCATGTGATCTTCTCCCATTCTTAACTGGTACTGAAGTCACTATGTAGCAGGAAGGGCAAGTTCTTAGACTTACCCACACCAACATCTTACACTCTAAGACGAGCCTTGGGTGACAACCATTTACACAGGGACAGCAAGATTGTTTGAATAGGCTCAGTGACACATTTTCTTTATTGAAATTTCCAAAAGTCATTTGGAGGAAAGGCCTCAATTAATCAAGGCTCTTTATAGGAAGTTCTATGGAATACTGTCCTGCTCGATGCTCAAGAGAAACAGGGCTCGGGGTCAGCTCTGTTTGGAAGAGATTGCACACCATTCTCTCTCCTTGGAATTTCCAAATATACATTGAAAGTTTTAATACATTATGTAACAAACCCATTTGAATGGACTTTCCAAACTCATCAGACCATGAATCCAGTTTTTTGTGTCATACTTACTAATGTCCTCACATAACCAGCCTTCCACAAATGTTCAAGGGAAAGGCTAAAGTCCATGGCAAATCTGGTGACAGATTTGTCATCAGACAAATCATTTTTTTGTCACCAAAGATCCCCATTCAGCTCTCCGCCTTGTAAGGCATCCTGTGGACCTTAAGAGTGTGTGCATGATGGGATGGATGGATTTTTGACTTCCGGTTTGAATCATGCCACAGATGGCAGAGAGACAAAGCAATATGCTCTTTATTTGGGATTTTGACATGTGTGCTTCGGGGGATATTGGGAATGTTGTAATTTTCCAGTGCAAACTTTGACATTTTTTGTTTCTGGGTCACAGAGAAAACACCACCTCTCATCACCAATTACTGTTTTCCTCAAATCCTTGCTATTTTTGTCCAGTTTCCTTTGAAACACCAGAACAAATGCTAAGCCTTTGAATTCTCCTCTTGTCATTCAAATTCATGGTACAGATTTTTTTTTTTTTTTAAGTCTTACCTTGTGTTCAAGTCGTCCTTCAGGACACGTGAGTTGCTCTCGAAAATCAACTCGTCTCCCAGCACTTGTCCCGTTGCTAGAATCACAGCTATTACCTCTTTCCTGGCAATGTCACTGACTGACCGTTTACTTGGATTGTCTTTGATATCATCTGTACTTTGTTTAATCTTCAGGGTCACACTCTTACTTTTGATGTCAGTTATGTCCAATCATATCTCTTTTTATGTATTTACAATTATGTGAAAAATTGACTTCACATGTTCGTTGATGTTCTTCACTCTAACTACTGGTCAACAATTTCTAGTCTAGTCCATAGTAATGCATTCCTCTGTCTCTAAGGCTATTGGAACAAGATTAGTTTGACAACACTAAGGTTAGTGCTGTCGCAGGTCAAAACAAGTTGCAACATGCTAGAAAACACTCGGACTCTGACTTTTTTAATTTACAAATTGAGTGTTAGACTCAAATCTTGTCAGGTCTCTTTGGAGAACTTTATGTTTCTGTATGTTGCTAAGCTCAGGACCCTTCTATTTCCATAAATAATATGATAGCATTTTTAAAAATATTTTATTTATTTGTCAGAGAAAGAGCACAAGCAGGGGGAGTGGCAGGCACAGGGAGAAGCAGGCTCCCTGCTGAGCAAGGAGCCCAAGGCAGAATTCGATCCCAGGACTCTGGGATCATCACCTAAGCCAAAAGCAGATGCTTAACTGACTGAGCCACCCAGGCGTCCCAGTATGATTGCATTCTATAATGTTTTTTAATTCTAAAATTTTGAGATTCAATTATTTTTCAATTTATGGCAGCTTTTTCTGTAATAAATTCTGTTCACTTGCTACCCACTGAGTTCCAGTTTGACTCTTGCCCCCAATGCCTTGCCTGTGGTGGTGGCCGTCTGCAAGAAGGCACGAATGAGCACTCCCTTGGTTTGTGAAAGTTTCTAGGCTTTAAGGGAAACCCCAGACAACATTTCAACAGGAAATATTGTATCAAGAAGGTAGAGCGCTCAGCATGTGAGGAAGAGAAAGCGTGCACCGAGCACTGACGAAGTGAGGACAAACCCACAAAAAATAAGGATCATCTCTGAGTTTAGTTTTCTGAAGATCTTTGTGATACTCGGGAAAATCGGCATGAGAGGACAACTTTAACCTAGAAATCGATGTGAACAGGAGTAAATTGGGGCCATAATATGAAGGGTCTCGAGCATCCACGGAAGGTCACTAGTTTGGCTACTTGGGGTGGCAGGAGAGACATCACCACTGTTGGGCAGGAAATGATGAACTCCGTGATTTTGGAGATTTCAATGGTATTTGTGGGAAGATAAGGAAGAAGGGAAGCGGTGGGAGGTGGTGGTGGTGGGTGCTAGTGGCAAGGTGAAGGGGCCCTACAGGGACAGCCTAGGGAGACACTGCAGAGGATAGCTACGAGCTTAGTGACAGATGGGCTGAGAGGATGGGAGGGACAAGAGGCAAAGATAACTCAGTTCTGAGCCTGAGTAAGGAAATCATTATGGCACCAACGAGAAGGAGGAAAACATGGTGGGGAGAATTGACCTGGGGAACTTGATTTGGGGGATAGTTCCCTGTTAGACCAGCACGGGAAATGACTACCCACATCTGGGTGGAAAGTTCCGCTGGTGCTGGAGGAAGGGGAGGTCTGGAAGTCTAGGGGTTGCTGGGCACACACGCGACCTCCTGGCCACACCTATCGCAAGGCCAATGTCTTGGATCACAGCTCTTTTCTCCTTGCATCATTCCAAAATGAAAGGCCCCGGTTTTGGTCTGTTTCCAGATGGCAATTTCTTGTGCTGTCACTCACTGTTGACAAGCTCCCAGTTCTTGTTACGTTTAAGATTTCAGGATCGTCACAGCAGTCTAGACATAGATCTACCCCAGGGGGGCTTTAGAGATATAATAAACCAAGGAGAGTCTGTGCTGTTTGCACTATTCTTCTGAATTACAAAAATACATGTTTTTTTCTAGAAATAACTCAAACCCAGAAATTTGTACATAAAAAGTCCAAAATCTTATACCGGTAAACCAGGAGACATGTAAAACGCCTTCATACAAACACTGCAATAAAAATTGGAAACAACCCAACATCCAATAAAGTAAATAGGGAAGTTATACATATTTATGTAAGAGAATACTGTTCTTCAATGACAATTAATGAATTATAACCATGTACAGTAGTACTGATAAACAGTGTTCAATGAAAAAAGGAAGTCAGGGGTAAATATTAAATTATTTTATTTATATGAGATCAAACGCAGGTAAAATTTTTCCAGGAGACATACACAGGTGGTAAAGTCATAAAGATAAGCAAGGAGAGGATGCTTCAAGCAAAGGAATGGTACTCTGGCTAGACTTCCAGAAGAGACATGCAAAAGACTTCTAAGATATCACCAGCTCCTAATTCTTAACCTTACTATAGTTACATTGATATTGTTGATATTTGCTTTATTGTTGTGGCACAATGAGAGAGAGAGAGAGATTTGATCTTTGATGCAGGTTCCTGACAGAGCTTCTAAATCCCCTGGAATTTCCTGGAGGAGAGGTACATCTTGTTCTAAAGAGATGTCTCTAGGTGGGCTCCTGGATTGCTTCAGGGTGGGGCGGGTCACCAGAAAGACCAAGCCATGATTAGAAGCATGGAACCTCCAGCCCTATTCCCCATCCTCCAGGAAGGCACAAGGGGCTGGAGATCTGGAAGATCTCTGGAACTTCTGGAAGAAACAGTGGCTGCTTTGAAGTTTGGATAGTGTCTACAGGTCCTAGAGGAAAGATCACCTTGTTTCCAGTGGTGAGGGACCACCTGCAAGAGGGGTGCTGATTGGTGAGCAGGTCCAGGATGTGCCATTTTCTTGTCCTAATGCTGAAGCCAAGTCTGGCTGGAAGCCATGCCCTGTGACCACCGTCTTCCCTGTGCTTGGCCAGGCCTCCGGGGGTGGCAAATCAATGCACTAGCCTGACAGAGAGGCTGGCCTTCCATCTTGTGCGGTCCTGGAAGCCCCCCAGCAGCAGAGTGATGGCGCAGCACTTCCGGCAGACTGGCAGTCAGTGGGACCCAAAGAGCAAACAGGTAGGAGACAGTTTCTACTCACGCTGAACGTTAGCACTTATGAGGTCTAATAACAAAGAGCTGGTTTCCGCTAGCCAGAAAATGATCCAGAGGAGGAAGGTTGTTAGGAACCGAATGTTTGTATCACCTCAAAATTCATTCGATGGAGGGGCGCCTGGGTGGCTCAGTGGGCTAAAGCCTCTGCCTTTGGCTCAGGTCATGATCTCAGGGTCCTGGGGTCGAGCCTCGCATCGGGCTCTCTGCTCATCAGGGAGCCTGCTTCCTCCTCTCTCTCTGCCTGCCTCTCTGCCTACTTGTGATCTCTCTATGTCAAATTAATAAATTAAAAAATCTCTAAAAAAACTCATTTGATGGGATTAGTGCCCACATGCAAGTCACAGGAGAGCTCGTTCCCGCCTGCTGTCCCCCGCGCCAGGATGCGAGCGCGCTGGGCATCTGCAGGCCAGAACAGCGTTCTGCCAGAAGCTGGCCAGGCTGCCTCCCCGATCCCAGACTTCCCGCCCCAGAACTGACACATGAACTCTGGTGTTTCTAAGCCACCAGTCTGTGGTACGTGCTTACAGCAGCCTGAGCTAAGACAAAGGTAGAGGAAGCTGAAAGTCAGTGGAAGCAAACCATTCTGGGCAGCCCAAAACACTCGTAATGGTATGACCACTGTGTGATGTCCCCGTGGGTAAACCCGAGGGGGCTGCATGGGTGACCACAGCATTTCCACTCTGCGTGCTCGGTGTCTGCAAGCGGAGTTCACGGACATCCTTGCAGAGGCACGTGGATAGCTGGGGATACATTCATGGCCTTGGTGTCAGACCTGAGTTCAAATCCCTGCTCTAACACATAACGGCAAGACCCTGGGCAAGGTTTTTAACTTCTCTCAGCTTTAGTTCCCCTGTTCGTAAGGTAGGGGAAGTGCCTGCCCCTCCATATTATTGCAAAGAGCAGAGAACTAATGCTTGCAAGGGGCCAACACATCATCAACTCTGGGGAGGTAGCCCACTTACCATGGGAGGGAATCCTCCTCCTTCCATCGTTCCATGTTTCTCTGAAGAAACCAAGGCAGACAAATAAATGGCATTTGATGAACGTGTCACAGAATCAGGGCCACCACTCAAGCCTCGTGACTCTGTTCTATGTTCCTTCATCAGTGGCTGACTGACCGGCTGACCCCCTAATTCAGTGGTGGGCTCAGTCAGAGCAGCTATCGGGCAAGGAAAAATTTTAACACATGCACTTGCAAGTGCACACACACACACACACACACACACTGTAAGTATTTCACCTTGGTCATCTGTACCAAATGAACAGAGTTCAGCTCGGGCGATCCCGTCAGCAAGGATGGTACAGCCAGACAGGGGACTCTTTCGAAGGTTCGCAAGGATCCGCAGCGCCGGGGTCACCTGCACATCTGGCCCACTGTACTGCCCAGCATCAGGGCGGCTGTGGTTTGGGGGAACGGCACAGAGGAAGAACACGAGAGCTTCTCTGGGAAACCTGACATTCGTTCAGCTGAGTGTGGGGACTCAGGCATGTTTACTACTCTCCGCTAACATTTTCTCTGACGAGGGAACGGAGAGCAGAAGCATCACAGATCCATGCAGCGCCCAGTGAGGGGTGCTGGGGGAAGAGAGGCAGGCAGTGTGGTGACTGACAGGGAAATGACAAAATTTGGAGGCAGAAACCCGGGGTTGGTGTTCTTTGTTCTGTTTATTTGCTGGGTGACCCTGGGGGTAGGGTCGAGGGTGGCATGGGCCTCAAACCCCCAAATCTTCAGTTTTCTCAAAAACAAAGAACACTAATGATGCCAATGTTTTAGGAAACAGTTATAAAAATATAATGCATGTAAAATTATGTAAAAGTTATAACTTCCTGCATTGCAGTTTCCGCATCTGTAAAGTAGGACTGCTAACAGGATCTACTTCCTTGGCCGGTTAGAATGTAGCGAGTTAGGCCCAAGTGAGCACTTGCAACAGTGTCTGGCTCCAGTGAGCAGCACATTATTGGGCAGATGATCATACAAAACTAGACGGTCACCCAACCACCATCTCAATGCACTGTCTATCCACTATAATCGAAGCGTTTCTTGGCTTCTCACCATTAGTGACCAGTTGTCATCATGAGATACAGAGTCCAATTTTGCCCATTTTCCCTTCCTTTCTGAGGAGGCAGTGACCAGAATCATTCAAAACAAACAAACAAACAAAAAACACAAAAAAACCCAACTCTACTGCAGTAGTGATTTTTAAATAGATACATATGACTTCTCTGTGAACAATATTAAACCATAATTCTGATTAACAATAGGATATGAAGAAAAATGCACAGAGTGGTGTTTAGGATTATAATCCAACACAGCACATTGGTAATAGACACACAGAAGAGCAAGTGTCTGACAGCCATGCGACAGCAAGACTGCAAATAAAATGAAGATTTTCAACATAATGTGCAAGCTTTAATGAGTGGTCTAATTCATGAATAATAATAATAAGACATTTTTTTAAAAGTCAATAAATCTTTAACCAAAAATCCAACATTGTTCCAAAATAATTAGTAGGAACAAAGATGTTGGATGATAATTTTTTCTCTATAAATGTAAACACGGTTATAGATTATTTTTAAGATCTTTATCTTTCTAAAACAGACAGGAAGCTACTTGAGAGGCCCCAAATCCTATCTGAAAACGAATAGACAACGATGATGATATAGCAAAGAAAGCTAAAACTAAAATCTATCTTGGAAACTGTAAGAATGCATTCCTCTCTAATTAGCTGCAGAGCAATAGTGATAAACGTAGCACCAAGAGTGGACATTCTGGAGCCACACGGCCTGGGCCTGAATCATGGCTTCACCGCTCAGTAGTCATGTGACCTTGGGACTCTCTGAAACTCAGTTTCTCATTTGCAAATTGAGAGTAATAGTAATTACTTCATGAAGTTATTGTGAAGATTAAATTAGTTAATACATGTAGAGGTCTTAGAACATCGTCAGGTGCATGTACGCTCAATAAATCTAAGCTATTTTTATTATAACAAATGCATGACAATATTTTAAATATCCAACATGCACGCAGAGGCGTAGTCCCCGAGAACGCAGAGTCAGCACCAACTGACTTCGGGAGGTCGGTGAAGCGTCCGCCACCGCCAGCTCGCGTCTACCTCCGACGCCGCGGTCCGGCACGGCCGCCACAGCCCGCAGCGGCACCGCGCCTTATCCGTCCGCACGACGCCACCGACTGTGCGGGTCCTTACTTCCTTACTTGAGGAAACGTTAAAGAAAAACGCTGCCGGTTGTCAAAACACTTCAGAAAAGTCAAACGTGATAAGAAAACACGCGTCTTGGAAGCGAGGAGGTGCGGGTAGGAAACCCCGGGAAGTGGTCCACAGAGCTCGACCACCGCCCGGTCGTTTCCAGACAAAGCCGCGGCCTGGGGTCTGACCTCCCGCCGCCTGGGGTCTCCGAACCAGCAGCCCCCGGCCTGGGGCCAGGCGCCCCCCGGGACCCCGCGCCGCCCCGTCTCACCGCGAGGAGAAGCGACCGAGAGCCGCCGTTCCTGCTCCGGGAGGAAGAGCGCTCGCCGAGCCGGGGGCGGCCGCGCGGCGGGCGGGCTCCGGACGGGCGGGCTCCGGACGGGCCGAGGAGCGCGCCGCGGCCCCCGAGCTTACCTGGCGGCTCCCTCCCGCGGCCCGCGCCCGAGGCCCGTTTGGGCGGCGCGGGAAAGCGCGGGCTCGCCGGAAGCCGCCTGCGCGGGAAGCGCTCCTGTCGCTGGCGTCCGGCCGTGACGGGCGCCCCGCACACACCCGCACGGGATAGAATGTGAGCCCGACGCCGGCCGGAGCAGGGGCCGCTGTGGTGGAAAACAGACGGCGGCGGCGCGGAGTCCGCCGCAGGGAAGCCCGGCAGGTGTCCCCGCCGCGAGGGCTCCCGCGCGCCCCGGAACGCTCGCTCTTCCCGCCGGGCGGCCGGGTCCCCGCGCCGCAGCCTCCCCCGCCGCTCGGCGCCGCCGCGGGGCCCAGAGGGCCGGGGCGAGGGGCCTGGGCCACCCCCTGGCGCGCTCCCCCGCCCCGGCCGCTCCCGCCCGCCCGGAACGCGCGCGGCGGCGCCTGCTGAGGCGGCGGAGGAAGGCGCGCGGGCCCGAGTCCTCACGTCGGCTCGGACGGCGGCGACCCGGCCGGGAGCCAGGAGCGAACTCGCCCCGCGCTGAGCGGCGACACGGGCCCGTCGGCGAGCTCGGGCCGCCTCCCGAACGACACTGCGGAGCAGCCCGCGGCGGCCCAGCCGCACCGCAGACCCTCGAGGCCGAGCGCGGAGCCACACGCTCGCTCCCCGCGGACTCACGGGACGCGCTGCGACAGAAGCGACAGAGCCGTGAGGCGGTCGGCGGGAAGAGCGAGCGCGGCTCCCGGTCGGAGGACGCTGGAGACGGAGCCCGACCGGCGGAGCCTGCGCACCGGCCGGTCGCGCGGCCCGCAGCGGGCGTCCCCCGGCCACGCCGCAGCCCGGGCGCCGAGGAGACGCGCTCGCGCGGCGTCCGACCCGCAGACACTTTCAGCGCCCTGAAGTGAACACAGACGAAGCACCTGCTTTGACGCCGCAGCGGCGCTACCTTGGACGACGGGCGTCCCCACAAGGTTCCGACGGGCTTCGAGCGCAGGAGGGGGTGACAGACGCCCCCGAGCGACACAGGGCCTGGCACTTGGAAGCGACGGCGCGTCTGGCGCGTCTGGCGCGTCTCGGGCCGGGCTGGGGAGACCCTGCCCTGGGGGGTCATTGTAAGCGTCCGGACAGGGAGGGGGCGGCCGTGACGCGACAGCCTGGGCGCCGGCCCGACCCGCCGCGCAGAGCCCCGGCGTCCAGGCTGCCCAGGCCCGTGCGCAGGCGCTGCCCGGCCGCCGCGGCCCCGAGGTCCCCGCGCTAACCGGGTCCGAGGTTCGCTGTAAAAGCTGCTGGAGGTTCCGTCCCGTTGTGTCGTCTGAAGAAGGCTTCGTGGCAAAAGCGGAGAAATACATGACAACAGAAAAAACTTAAGGTGGAAAGGAGCCAGAGAAGTCAGGTTAAAGGTAGAGGAAGAAAAACACAAAGAACTCAAAAAGAAAGTAACTTTTTTAGGAACACAGAGAGTTTAATGTGCATTAACGAGAACAATATACAGCGTGTGCGGTCTCAGAGACATGCTGGCCGAAACACATGCTAGCAGCGGGAGCTGGAATTTTAAAAATAGCAATCTAACTTTTTATTAGGTATTTGACCAAGATGATGCTAGAAGATACAAATGCCGGGTTATGTGGAGTTCATTGACATGCTTTTTGCTATACATTTGGGCTTTCATCTAGAATTTCACAAACATAAAACTTCATTAAAACCAATTCAAACTTTACAACTACTAGGAAAGAAGACTGGCAGAGGTGAACATTTCTCTTCTCCAGCAACTGGTAGCAGGTTACTGAGTGGAAGGCAGTATCTTCTTGACCCCCTTAGGTTTGCTGAGGAAGCCGAGCGTGAGAAGCTAACCGAATTGTCACGAGAAATGGTCTAGTGGGCAGGGTACTAAGACCTAGAGCCCTTGTTGCCTTGAAAGAAAACAAGGTAAATAAGTATAAAATATATGTTAAAATTAGAAAATGATAGTGGGTAATCAAGACCATCTTAGTTATTTCAAACAGCTTCTTAATTTGAAAAATATGGAGCATGTAACTCTAGATTTAAGAGTAGAGTGTCATTTATTCAAATTTTAATAATTCGATTTGATATATTATTTCACATTTTGTTAACTCCTGGCAAAACTAAGCAAGGGCTCCTGATGTCTATCACTGGTGTAAATAGCACTACAAAAACCATATTCAGCCTCAGAAAGTTCGGGACTTAAGCATGTTCTCTGTAAACAGAGGAGTGCTGAGGACACTCCCTGGGCACATTCAGAATACCATGTGCTGGGGGACAATCACACCGCCTTTACCCCACAGTATGGTGTAATTAACGTTTCTGCCAACTTTGGTCCTCACTCCAGTGAGATCAAATCATCGACATTTTCATGGGCTTTTTAAAGAGTTGTACTACTAAGAGTCTAGAAATAATTGTTCTTTCTTCTCCAGGACTCTTTTATATTCTTAAAAATTCTTTATTTTCTTAATGCCTCACTGTAATGGGAAATTCAGGGTGGAACTAATCATACAAGCGACCCACGTCCCATTTAGGAAGTACTCTGCTCTCAGTTCGAGTAAAGCCAAGTCAGTGAAACCTTTCGGCCACCCCAGGGACCAGGGCACAGCAGACTCAGGACGGTGTAAACCAAGACTGTGCTTTACTAGTAATTTTACTTACAAAGCTTTGGTTGTGAAGTGGTTCATTTCCAGCGATGATTTTAGATGTTCTTACTTAACTCTGTTTCTTAAAGCGGTAAGAATACAAATTCTCTAATTGGTGAAAATTGTGTCCAACAACTGGCTTAAAACTAGTTGACTTTGAAAACTAATTTTTTTACATACCTTAGTTTAAATTGGATCCTCTGAAGATGTATCTATTTCAAAGGCCGCATTTTCTTCCTAGACATGAAAGGGTTTAAAATTACGTAAGATTTTAACTTCTCTTTCTAGTTAATCAGTCTCAACCAAGGATTCTCAACCTTTCTGAAGTGCTGAACCATTAAAAGACCATCCAGTGTGGGCTCACTGTTATATATAAATTTCTATTTTTCAATTAATTTTCATAATTATGGCCTATGCTTGAAATTATGGGGTAGAGAAGGGTAGGCGCACCACCACCTGGAAATTAAAAATACCATCATTTCAAATAGCCCGCCCCAGGCTAGATAGCCCTCACCAGTAACCCCAAGCAAGAAGTTTCCCCACCTGCTTCTTCCCTTCTGCCAAGTGTCAGCGTAAGTCTAGAAGAGCAGGTAGGGAATAAGGGAACCAAGATGTTCAGTCTCAAGTGTTTGCCAAAGTTAATTTTATCGTACCTTCCCTTTTACCTGCTTTTCCCTCAATGTCACTCATCCGCAAAGTGAAGGGGACAGTGACCTCTTTTCTGGGCAGTTGTGTTGATTTACTCAAGAGTGAGCCAGGAATTCAGAGATTTTTGAACTCGGGGATACTTCTAAATAGGCTGAGAATTCCTGGTGCAACCAAAAATTAAGTAGTCTTAAAACCTTTTAAGTTTAGTATTTTAGCCAGAAGAATAAAGAATTTAATTTCATTCAAACAGTATTTTCTAATGGTTAGTATTTGTAAGAAAAAAAAACATGATTAAAATGTATGTTACTGCAGCACTACAGCATGCAAATGATCTAAGGAGTTCTCAAGTTGAGAATTTCAGCAAATTTCTAAAATTACTTGGTTAGGCAATTAAAATTATTGACTGCTAAAACTTACATAATAAAATATAACACAAAAACAGATTTTCCCATCAATTTTGGAAATGTTGATTCAGTTACAAATGGTTAAATTTCCCAGAATTTGGGCGCTGACCTTACACCCTCAGCGCTGTGAAAATTCTATCAATTGAGAGATGCAATAGCTTCCTTCCATTTCCAGTCTCCCCTGCAGGAGGGCTGTACTCCTACCCACCATTCCACATGTCCAAGGTGAATGACTGGGCTTACTGTTCTGCTAAGTGAACAGAACTACCCACGGCTTTCGGTGAAGGCAGAATGGTTTATAAAATATGGTAAAACTCTAAATGACACAGAAGCGAAGGGACTGGCAAGATTAAAGCACCGATTTTCTTTTCTATCATGTTCCACCCAGCTTAAAGCAGAGTTTCGTATATGTGAGGACCAGACTGAGCTATACAGTATAAATAGATACACACACACACACACACACACACACACACACACATAGACATACAGATTCAAAGGGATGACGATATGACTCAATATGCCATCTGGCTTGTCGACTTCTGTAACAGTATGAGAAGGAAAACTTTTCCATACTGCTCATATAATAATTAAGTTGACATCCTCCCAGGATCTGGACGAGCTGCTTCCTGCAGCTACAGAAATGCCTGGTGGAGTGTAGTGCTGTGGGGCACTAACGCCCCAGCACAGCACCGTTCAGGCTCGGGGACCGAGGAGCCAAGTTCCCTCCAAAGGACTAGTGGGGCAGCTCAGCACACGTCTGCCAGTTGTGCGACTGCTCCACGAACCTGAACATCTTTCACAAACTACACACATACGACAAAACACACAAATTACTCTTTTATTTGTAATCAAATGTGAATCATCACTGTAGTGAATAAAAATTCATGAGTCAGAATAACATGCAATTTTTTTATTGTTCTCTAAATCTATTTGTACACTTAATACTCTAGTATTAACTTCACAAACAGCGTAAAGAATGTACGACAATGATATTAAGCTGCATCTACTCACCGGAAAAAGAACAAAATATTGCCTCTGAAATAATTACTAATTATACAATATTGTGAACTAAACCACTATAAATACTAAAATGTTAACATTTCAATATATAATGTCAATAACATCCTGCCTTAAATTGGTTATGGTTAAAAACATTTGTTAAAGTCATGCAAAATAAACACTTTAAGGAAATGTTAGATTATACTCAAACATCAAGACAATGAAACCCCAAACAGCAACTATTCAGCACAATGACTGGTCAACTGAATAATTTATTCAGTGTATTAATAAAAATCTATTAAGTGAAAACTTTGGGTAATTGCACATTCTACGATCTCACCATCTACGATCTTATCTGTGACTGAAGATATACTGCCAAAATTAATTCTACATAAATAGGCTATGTTAAAACAACAACAAAAAAATTCAATGCATGATGACAGGGTCCACTTCTAGTCCATATGATACTTAAATGTGGTCATTCTCTTAACCCTGCTAACAATAAATGCAAAGTCTCACCAGTTTTATCTGCTTTTTACCCTTGCTTTGTTACATCTTAAAACTTCTTAAAGTATATCCTTTTTTACGGTCCTCCTCTGGGGTTAGCATGCTAGTTTTGGAATAGACAAAGTAGATGATATACTCTACCCTGGTATAGAAGGCATAATTTAATTTCACTTGATTAAATATTTCCTTGTCTTTGTCAAGTGACACTGACCTTTCTGATGTAATTATCTCCTCATTCTCTTGACCCATGAGTATCAGAGCCTATTATTACCCGTGTCTTCCTGATTCTCCAGAGAAAGAATTCATGTTTTTCCCTCTCACTGCTAGGCTAAGAAAAGTTGGGTACATGATTTAAGAGTCACAGAAGAGACCAGCATGGGTTCTCAAGCTGGTGGATGGGGTGAGAGCCACGTCTGGGATGTGGAAGCCAGCATCCAGGTCCCAGGCAGGTTCTCAGCCCCTCCCCACGGGCCACTCTCCTAGCAGCTCGGAAAGGTCTCATCACTGGGTCTCTATTTTGAACACTATTCATTCACCTTCTTATCAGTTTTTAAAGCCCTTGTTAAACAATGTGTCTATTATATACAACACTGGTTCTCTATTTATGCAGTAGTCTCTGGGCTACTCTATAACCTATAAATTCTTATCTTTTACCCTCGAAGAGCAAAATTTGCTTCTGGTTCATCTAATACCATGTCTTCCTTTGAATATTTGATGAGTGAATGTTATCCAAAAGGGGTCTCTAGCTTTCCACTTTCTTTGGCAAATCATGCCCTTTCTATCTAATAAGATATTTCTAACCTATTTTTATACTTAGATCTTGTCTCAAAAATTTTTATGAGGTTGTATGCCAATGCAAGTTCCAATAACAATAGTGAGTTTTTAAGCTTCTAATTACAAAGACAGTGGAGGCTGACTGATCCATCGCCCCTTCTTACACTTTCCTCTGTGTATAGTGTATGCTTCTTTTACCAAAGACCTTCCCGTTCATTATTTGTGAATGAAGCGTACAAAGATGGCATGCACGGATGGCTTCACTATAAATGTGGGTCAATTTTGTCCCAGGGGTAGAGTAATACTATTCTGCTTTTGCTCATTTCTCTTAAAGAATGCTTTCTCTTTCCTCTCCAAAGCCTGTACTATCAGAAGAGGCCACTGCATGGAGCTCTGAAGAATCCTTGGAGAGCCTCGTGTAACTTGAACGCTGGCTTCGCTTATGTGTCATGCTTTTGAGGTTTTCATTCTGAATTGCAGCTGGGTTGGAACTGGAACCAGGCCTCAGAAGGACCTGGGAAGTCTCCCTCGTTCCTTCCATTTCATCAAAATTCTGATTGGATCTGTTGGCCGGCGCACTGTTGTTGTTCAGAGTCATGGTACTGGGTGTTCGGTTCAGGTTGTAGGCTTTCTGACACGCTGGCCAGTTTTCTTCAGGACTGCTGGCTATCAAGCTACATTCGGAAGGGCTTTTCTTGTCTTCAGAACAAATGGACATCCGAGCTATAATTGGATCTTGCAGGCCGCTCAGGCTATGTGGTATCCCCCGTTTTCCACTGTGGCTATCATCTTCGAGCTCAATGAGATTTGCCTTTTCAAGCTGGGAATCATCAGCCCCTTCATTGTGAAGAGAATGATTGGGAGAACTTTCACTGGATCTCACTCCTGAATCAGATGAGTCTTTTTTGTCAAGGAGGGCATCTGACAAATACTCTTTGGCTTTAATGAAGGTTCTGATCGGCTCAGCACTGTGTTCTGGAGACTTTGATACTCTCTCTACTTTCCCTTCCACTTTTTTATCTTTATCATCTTTGAGCAGTGGAGTATTATCTGACTCTTCCGTCCCAGATTCATCCTCATCACTTGGAAGTTTTTGATAGCGCAGCCCACCTCCCTTAAGCTTCAACTCTGTCTGGAAGAGGCTGGACCTTTCTGAGGACTTCTTGCCAGGGAGCAGCTTACTGCCTGACTGGTCAGACTTCTCATCTTCTTCCGTGATGGGATCCAGGGGTGAGGCATCATTAGTGGAAACTCCTGATGACGAATAATCTATAACATCTCCCCTCTTCATTAAGAACGACTTCCTTCCATCATCTTGCTTTGGTTCACTATCCTTCCCTTTCTCTGGTTCTAGATTAGAGTGAATGGAGCCCCCTGATGAACTCTGACCCATATAGTACGTGCTATGTGGAGAAGATCTGCCGCTAATTGTTGTGGAACCTGCACCCCCTTCTAACTGAGACATCTGAGCAATATATTCTCTATAGGCATCTCTATACTCGGCCTGCACCTTATCAGTAAGCTTTGAAATTTCAATACTGGAATCCTGGGAATTGAGACTCGAAAGACTTGGGGTTCTGCGAGTTTGTGACTGTGAAGACAGAAAAAAATAAATTTAAGATTTCAAATAAGCAAAAAAAAAAAAAAAGGCATAATAAATATCAACTTAGGAAATATATATATATACACTCGGAATTTTTAAAGTCCTCAAAATACCAAATTCTTTTAAAAGAATTCTACATAACACAGTTTAATAAAAGCTGTGATCTTATGGATAATTTTACTGTTATTAAAAAGCTTTATATAAATTTTAATAATGTTAGTTTATTATTAATATTTAAAGGTATAATTAAAGGTTGTATTAACAAATAATCTTAGCACCTATTTTTATAATTTTAAACTTTTAGCTTTTATTAAGGCAAAAGTCACCTTCATTGATAAAATACAAAAACTCCTCTTAGAAAAGACAAAGAAAACTAAAGGTATATTTCAAAAACAAAATACTCAAGTCTTCAATGTATGTAAAAAGAACCTTTCTCTGATGAGCACTGGTTATTGGATGGATGTGCTGAATCACTATATTGTGCACCTGAAACTAAATTACATTGTATGTTAACTAACTGGAATTTTAAAAAATTTTAAATTAAAAAAAAAGAATTATTCACTAAATATTCTTGAAATTTAAAAAAAGGAACCTTTCTCAACTTGTATGACATGTTTCTGTCAAATTTTAGCTGAGTATGAAAATGTATTCTAAATGCCAAAAATAATAATTTAAAAGGAATAAAGTATAGGGAGCAACAGAAAAGACAAATACAGGATCCAAATGAACAGAAATGGAAACCATGAGGCCAGCAGTTAGGTCCCAGTAAACAGAGAAATGAAGTATTCTTAAAAGTTTGATTTCCAATGTGAAGTTTCAGGGTTTGAATTGCTTTAGATCTCAGAAAAGCTGATAAGGGAGGAGTAAAGAATACAGATTAGGAAAAAGAGAAGGGAAATGGAAGAAAAAGACCAAAAAAATTCTACAAAAGGATAATAGTGAAGGCTGAAGCAAAGAAGCAGAAATAAGGCCCAGAGTCTTCCTTCCAAGGGGAGAAAATGGCCCGTCTCCTTGAGAAGGTCTCCCGCGAGTGGTTTCGGATTGTTGAGAGAGCGACCTCTCCACTCTCAAATGCAGTGTGTACACACCACTTCGGGGACCCCAGAGGTCTCAACAATTCTCATCAGAGCATCACAGGACGATGCCAGTGCCTCTCACTCTCGTTCCCACCAGTGTGTCCAGCGGGGCTTCCAGAGGCTCCATGATGTGTGAGGTCACAAGAGATTTAATGCAGAAGCAGATATGGGGGAAGGGGGAGTCTGATTGCTTTCTATTAAGCCAGGCATCAAAGAGATTTGCAAAGCAATCCCATTTTCACTAAAGTTTGTCTTGTTTTGGAAGATATTCCTATTTCTCATAAAAATGCTATTTATCTTAACACGTAAGTGGTTTATTTTTAAATAAACTAGTAAGTATTTTTAAAGTTTCTCAGTTTTTATTTCTAACGTAATATACAGAATAAAATTTACATAAACAAAAGCCCTCTGGGGTCTTCAGTCACTTTCACAAGTACAAGGGGACTGCGATTACAAGACCATTGCAGAGCTGCGGCATGAACGGGAAGGCTAGGAGTTCCCAGGTCACGGGAGGAGATAAAAGTGTGGAAAAGCAGAGGAGAGATTTCTTATGGAATGCTAAAAGGAATCCCAGGGAAAAGAAAGGAAGCACTACTGCAGAAACACAAGGACAAAAGGGTCAAGTGTGAACTTATCTTCTTATAAAAGAAGGGAATTTTTTTCTCAGTCAGTACCCAATTATAAAATAGTTTCCCAACATAAAGAAAAAGGCACCTAGTAACATACAAACATAATGACAATGACAAAAAAATGTTTTTAGTACCAAACCTAGCCCAACTGCCTTAAAACCGGTAGACCTACCAGGGGCTGCTTTCCCTAAACACAGCTCCCGTCAGCACCGCTTCACTGGAGCTACTAACTGAGTTTCCTCCCTGCCTTATCTCCTCTCTTTCCTGCATCCTACTCCATTTTCCCCTAGTTTATTTTTCTTATTTCCTCCTTACTCTTTCTCACGTGTCTCTCACTTTCCTCTTTATTCCTGATCCTCCTCTGGCTCTTGTCTGCTAAGAACATCCAAAGAAGAAACTCACCCATACCTGGTATCAGTCAACAGAAAGAAAATGAATATCCATGAACGCTGGGTATTGGTACTGAAAACCAGATGACGCTGCTCAAAGGGATAATGTATGTGGCAATTTTCCAATACAGATGTATCTTAGCCACTGATGAATGAATTTAACAAGAAAACAGCAAGTGAAGCCTGAACTCTCACCAGCCTAAGCAAACCAGTCCAGTTCCCACTTCCTCTCCGTGCCATTACCCTAGTTTACTGCTTTGACAGTTCTTGCCAATTTCCAAACGTATCTTTTGTTTTGTTTTGTTTTATTCACTGTCCTCTTCAGAAAAATACAGTTCCTTAAGAATAGGTTTGGAACCCTCTGTCTTGTTCCTGAAGTACTCATTAAGTACTTTCCGAATGACTACATAAATGCACCAACATATTCTCAGTGAATTAAAATCGCCCTACTTCTCTTCGGGAATATGAAAAACGACATTTAATAAATACCTGCCAACTTAGATTACTGTGACGCGGGGCACCTTCATCTAGGCCAAGTGTATTCAGTTCTTCGAAGCTGAAATTCAGTGTGTAGGGAGTTTGACTGGAAAGCTCGGTATGTGGCAATTCGTTGTGTGAAGAGCGACGAGCAGATTCACCGTGAGGAACTGGGCCACTGTTGTTTTCACTAAGTAAACGTGCGTCTTCAGGGACCACTTGGTTTTCCGCATTTCTCATTTCTAGTACCTTTAACAGAAGAAAAAAAATAACGTTAATATCCACACTGACAAATCACATTTTAGAAGCTTTAGAAATCATTTTTTAAAATAAAACATTATAAAGTTATTATAATGAAAACGAGAAAGCAGACTTCTGAGTTTCTAATGAATCTGAAATGTATCTGCTTATCTTTCATTTCAATTAAACTAAAAGAAGTAATGGTAAAACCATCATACACATAGCACACTCTAATTTGACCATTACGTTATTACTTTAGTTTAAAATTTAATTGGAGAACGAATCAGGATGCAACTGTAGTGTGTCAAAGAGAACCAAAGCTGGAGAGTAGCTAATGTGGTAAAAGCATATTCTGATCAGAAACTACCACAGTGGGGGGCCTCAATCCAGAAAGCAGCATGGACGAGAGGGCATTTATAGCAAGCTTTGGGGTGGGGGTCTCTGGGTGGAAAATTGCTAGGAGGAAACATCAAGGTTAAGGGGGAATTCTGGCTGAACCAACTTGACAGGACTCTTGCTGAAGGCAGGCCAGGGTGATAAGACATCAACTCCGGGGTGGTGGGGAATGAGGAGTTTCATCAGGGACCAAAAATGATCAGACAGTGAGCGCGGGGGGGTTGTTTCTAAACTGACTTAACATGATCTTTGTTAAAACTGGGCGATGCAGGCCTAACAAGGACAGACACCAAAGTCGAGGCCTAGAGGCCTGGGGAGGCTGACTAGAGGCAGTTCAAAGAGAAAGCCTTCATCAATGAAAGCATGGAGAATTGGCAGGTCACCTCTTTACCAAGGTTCCAGGTGAAATACCCAAAGAAAAGGTTGCCACGTGCTGCTGCATACATTGTGCATAACATAAAAAACAAGGGTTGTACTTAAGTGTAAAATGCACTTGTTACAGGTTTTTAAAAAATACATAAACATAGCAGTTTGGACCAGTAATGATAGCATTTGCCTCATACGATATTATAAATAATTCTATAAACATAAAATATCTTACTGTGCTTCTAAAAAGGTGCCAGTCCCCAAAGTTCATACTCATCTCTTTCTTCAGTTCATCAATGTTACACTGAGCTAACACACGGCCATTTATGTTTGCCTGAATAAAAATAAAGGCAAGTATAAAGACAAACAAAACAGGAGATATCTCAATTATTAGTGATTAAAAAGTACATTTACATTTAGTACTAAGAAAATCATTACAGACTAGAAAATACCGACCTAAACAAAGTTACTATCATGTGTATTAAAATAATAAGCCAACTTCCTTTGAACATCAGCTACTCTGTATTTTTCCAAGTGTCTTAGTCATACAAGTAAAGCAAGTCACTCTTCAGGGACAAGCCCAGAGCCAGCCCTCCCAGCGATTTCCCAAACTACCTATACTCTGTCATGGGCAATAAACAAAACCATTAGTTTTTCTCCTCTAGTCTCGTAAAATATGAGCAGGAACGAAGCTCCTGGGAGGGACAAAGACATCTGTCCTTACAAGTATGTCAGTTACAGACAAAGTTCTAAATGAAGTAAGCTCCGACAAGCCTCTTTATCAGTTCCATTAGATAACTTCGGCCATAAAGAATGTCCACCCACTAAGTCCCCAATTTACTAAATTCACCAAAAATTACTGTGTCACTATTGGGTCTAACTCTAATTTCTGCCAAAGAAGAAGAGATGGAATTTTCTTTATTAATAATAGGTGACTTGCTGATTTTACAAAATACAAAACCTGGCTTTGTTAACTGTGGTAAAATGATAGAATACTTGTGCTTAAAACTGATGCAATGTTCAGTCTCTGGGATGATTCTGAAGACATGAGTGTACACAGCAGCCTGTGACAGAGGTCCTGCTGCAGAAACACAAGGCAGTTCGGCGCATTTAAGAGACCAGGTGCTAAGATGGGCCTCCAAGCCAGGGCCTCAGGCAGAACTGAGTGGGAAGAAGATGCTGTCATAATGGAAACAAAATTGCCCAGGATTCAAACTGGAGGCCTCACCCTTTCCTGACACTACCCCAACTGCCTGAAGGAGTCAGGTTTGCACCTTGGAAAGGCGGTGCTTGATGCTTTGGCAAACAAGGATAAGCACTAACCACATCTGCAAGGAAACCGACATAAACGTACTTTTGTTTCCTAAACGTAGGTTGAGATTAGTAAAATGGTATCTATACATGCTCATAATTCTTTACAAAACTTTTCAGATGCCATTCTTTAAAGTATGCAAACATGAGAGGCTTATTCTTAATGTTCACTGTAGTTCTCTGCTAGGAAAAGCATAAAAAGCATACATAGTTTTAGTATCTACTATAATAGGGACACAGCCTTGTACAAAATGGGAAGCCTTCCCGAACCCCGGGCAACACTGTCCAACTTTGCAGTAGCTACGAGATGGGCAAGAACAGGACCTAGGAAGAAACTTCCTCCAATGTGTTAGTCTTACAAACCAGACCAAATCTGATGTTCATCAGATGGAACATATTCATCAGTCCTATTAAGACATGAAAATAACAGTTTGGGGAAAATGAAGCAAGTGTGGCTTATTCTGATAATTATTAAGTCACAAATAAATAATGTATAAACAAATACTCCAAAAAAGCCTTGAAGGGTTCTGTGCTGCGCTCCGGAGACATGAGCTGCCGTGTCTCTAACTGTGAAGCTCCGCAAACCTCTGTTCTTCCCACCACGGCATTTTGACTTACATTAGGTCATTTAAAAAATAGCATTGTGATACGGCTACTTTATTTTCTTTTATCCATTTATAAACTGAGGAATAATAGGGCAATTTTAGGGTACAAAATAGTAAGAATCATGTTTCCATTTGGAGCGTTCCTATTCCAACAGAGAATCCAACTTTCAGAAGCTAAAACTGCAGCGTTCACTGTCCACGGAGCCCACCCCACATGCGCTCAGGCCCGCTTTGAGTGGGCAGGTAAATGTGTACATCACCTTTTTGATGGTTGCACAATACTGAGGCAGCATACTCTGGTCCAGCCCTTCTATTTGTTTCAGTTTCTCGCATACTGCATCCACATTCATTGAATTCAGTGATACCACTGCTCCTGAGGCTGGGCCTGACCCCTAGATGAGCCATGGAAGAGTACATGTGAACAGCATTTAGTGCCGGATGCACGACGCACATGAGAGAGAAACACTCGTGGAGTTGCACAGTGAAGTACTCTGATTAATAACACATTTTCAGACTAAAGCTAAAAACAGCAAATGTGTGCAGTATGGGAAATGCCATTAAGGGATAGATTTAGCTACTGTTTTACTTTAAGGAGTAGCTTGTATTATAGCAAATATAGCCTGATCACAACCACTTTTCTAAGAAGACAAAACATTCCATGAATCAAGCACAGGCTAACTTATCAAATGTTTACAGCCTGACTACAGAAGAATAGGGTACAGCCCTTAAGGAGGGGGTTAAAAAAAAAAAGGAACAAAGAGGGAAAATTACTGATGCCTATATTATAAAAATACAAAATGCAAAAATAAAATCTATGAAATAATTTTTAAGTGCCTATAGTAAACAGCTTTTTTTTTAAGATTTTATTTATTTATTTGACAGACAGAGATTACAAGTAAGCAGAGAGGCAGTCAGAGAGAGGAGGAAGCAGGCTCCCTGCTGAGCAGAGAGCCCGAGGTGGGGCTTGATCCCAGGACCCTGGGATCATGACCTGAGCTGAAGGCAGAGGCTTTAACCCACTGAGCCACCCAGGCGCCCCATAGTAAACAGCTTTAAATGTCTCTACGTACAGCTAAAGTTTTCAGATCCTGATCATATTTTATATCCAAGGAATTTAAAACTTCCCTTTAAGAATCTATACAATCGGGCTCTCTGCTCAGCAGGGAACCTGCTTCCTCTCCTCTCTCTGCCTACTTGTGATCTCTGTCAAATAAATAAATAAAATCTTAAAAAAAAAAAAAAAGAATCTATACAATAAGCATATAAACATAAAACAAATTACTTCTTAACACATGTAAAAGTAAATACAATCTACTGTATTTACCAAAATTTGGTCTCATTTAAAAGAAAAATCACAACAATAAATAATCTAGTATTTATTTAGAAGAAAACTGTTTACTGAATGTGGTGACATACTACAGAAGTATTTGCCCCGTGGTCCATTACATATGGACATTCACGGATATGGACACTGAGGTCTAAGGAGGTTAAATTTTGGGTTCAAAGTCACAGAACAAATAGCTGGTTAGTAGAAGATTTGGGCCAGAAGCCTAACTTACCAGTTCTTAACAACTTCCTACTTTCCTTGTTCTAACGTCTATTCTTGAAACGTTTAAAGAAACTAGAACCACAATGGACAGAAGACAAGCCAACGAGCATAGCAGGTAACAACAACGTTCCAAATGATCTGCCCTGTTTACCGTTCAATCTGATCTTAAAATAAGTAAAACTTATCCTATCCTCAAGGATGTGTAAATTTATATTTTCTATCTTTTACCATTAACAGGACAAAGGTACACCATAACACACCCAAAATGGCCTAGGAGCCAGTTGTTAAACTTTATTTGTAATGTGAAAGCATAAATGATACTAAGAACTGATAAATAAATATATACACAAATAGTACATACAGAATGTACATCTGTATTACATATAAATACAGCTAGGGAATGAGACCATATTAAACAGGGAATTGTAGTATCAATTTTATGACAGGGAGTCTCAGCAAGTTTACAAGTATGAGACGGACCCAGAAAAGTACAGAAATTAATGACTTGGAATATCCTGTACCAAACACCGTCAGTCATAGTTTGTTTTTAATGAAATATAAATTTTAAATATGCCATGTATTATATGGTCCAAGCTACGCTGCTTCAAAAATACTAATAGCAAAACATTAGTATTTCCATAATTCAGTTTTCATATCCCTAATCATAGTTCGATTTTCTGCCTGAATGATATAGCCAATATTCAAGGTATAATTCCTCAGTATCTACAATGGAAATTTAAAATCCTTTGTAAGAATTTTTAATAACCAAGCTTGTTTTATCTTCCTTTCCTTTAAACAGCTTTATTGAGTTATAATTCACATACCCTACAATTCTCTCTTTTAAACTCTTTTTCAATAGTTTTTAGTATATTTGCATAGTTATAAAACCATCACCACAATTCATTTTATGACATTTTCACGTCCCTAAAACGAAACGCCTGTCTCCAGCAGCAGTCATTCTCCATCCCTCCAATATACACTCCCAGCCTCTGTCAACCAGGGAATCTTTCTGTCTCCAGACTTGCCTGTTCTGGACATTTTCTATAAATGGAGCCATACAACATGTGGCATTTTATGTCTGGCTTCCTTCATGTAGGATAATGTCAAGGTTCAGCCATGTGATAGCATGTACTAGCACATCATTCTTTGTATTGCTGAATAATATTTATCCTTTAAATGATCTTTAATACTGCCCTCCAAATATTTCATTCCTCAACCTGTCTCTTCTCTCTGGATACATTTCTACTTTAGATATTCTTCATTCAAAAACAACAAATGAACAGTTTGATCACCAAAAAAATTATCGTACTGGATTATAACTTATCCTAAATAGAATGAGTCCATAATGATGTAAAGAAATAACTGAAGTAGTGGAAACAGATAATTGAATAAATGAAGAAGGAAAGACAGCTTTTCCTTATGGAGTTGGATTAATAAATGTGGAAGGAAACAGAAAGTTACCATGAAGAAACCACCACACTCATAGCGGTTGTACATAAGATACCTCAACGTGTACTAAAATTATTGCGTAAAAGTATAAGCAGAAACAGGTTATTTGCAGAGTGTCAAAGTATCGCTCTCAAGATATTTATTCATTACAAAGGAGAAAGTAAAACTTCACAGTGTTGAAATCTGACAGACGCCACCTTAGCCAAGTGATTAAGGTCAGCATTACCAGTGGTAAGACGCGGCCCAGCACTAGTAAGGACATGTGGAGAAGGGCATCACATCATTCCTGTGGGACTCTTATGAGAGGTAATAAAACCTCCAGAAGACAAACCCAAGTAGAGGAAGAGTCTGCAGAACACCTGACTAGTACGCTTCAAGGGTGGTAATTAAGGTCACGAAAGACAAGGAAGGACCAAGGGATTGTCACAGACCAGAGAACTCTAAGAAGTAATTAGCACCAAACACACCTGGATTGGATCTTGGATCCGAAAAATGACATTAGTGGAAAAAATGGGTGAAATTCAAGTAAAATCTATAGTTAGTCAACATAATCGTGCCACTTTAATTTCTGCTCTTGAACAGTATGAAAGATGTTAACATCGAGAGTACTATTTTCGTACCTTTTCTAAGTTTAAAATTATTTTAAAGTTTTTTTTTTTTAATCCCCAAAAAACTCTATTTCTGACAGTGCTGAAAAGGAAAAGTATAATAGGCGTAGAATAAATTAACTCTGCCAGCTTAAGAGAAATGTAAACTTTTAGAGTATCTTATTTCCACAGAGAATCTGGGAACTCCGCAAGAGAGACCTGCTGACTGATACTACTCTCGTCCTTTGAAAGAGAAAGCTCCATATAACTTTAAAAGACTTGTACTTTATCAATTATTTGAAAACATAACTTCTCAAAAAAGAAAAAAAAAACACAATTTATCGTTGGGGATTATGTAGAAAATATATATTCCCTGAATGACTTAAAGTTTTATAAGACAGACAAACAGGAACATATCTAAGATCCCTGTAATTCCATCAAAACTATCGTCTGACTCTTGATAAGATTTAAGTAGGGCTATATCAAGATAAAGAGTAAATTATCAATAAATTAAAATACGTTATAATATGCTTCTTTGAGTAGGAGAACTGGTAATTATCTGCCAGGTCTTTCCTCAAGTAATCACATATAATACAACTATTCTGAAACCAAATCAATCTCAGTAACCAAAATAATGATTTTTGGGTGGAAATCTCATCAAAGGAAGGTGAAAGAGTAAAAAAGTGATAAGAAAAAAAGCATACTTAATAATTCAACAGGTAAATTACTAATTATATTACTCTGACAATACAAAGACTGGTAATACATTCAAGTTTATCATGCATTCTTACTTGAAATATACTGCTCTAAGTCTAGAACAGATCATTTCAGCAAATAACAATTTATTTTTTAAAAATTTCTAATGCAGATATTTGAATACAGAAGATGTTAGTTTGTTTAAACTGTTAAATATAAACTTCAAAATGCATACAAATCAGAATTTCTTCAGGAAAAAGCAAAGATAACAAAACAGACTAGAATTACCTTTATATAAGTGTATTGTTTTATATTGTAAGTAGATTATAACTACACTCGGAAACATTCCCATTTTGGTAAATTTATGAAATAAGCTTAGAACTGGTTAGCCAGAATGAGTGCCATGCAAAGGCTGAAAGCAGCTATTAAAATAAACCCAAGGCACTGAAATAAGCACAGATTTATCAACAGCCCAGCGTGAAAGTGCCAATGATTGCTTCTAATAGTCTAATAAGAAACATGAGTAAGATTTCACTGAAAATTTCTGTACCTGTCTTTGTTTGTTAAACCCAGAGTCACACGGCTTTAAGGAAGGAATAAAACAGAATGAAGGAAACGAGCTTAAGTAAAACATCAAACAGGCACATACAATAAACACAGGCAGCACGCTTGTCATTCCTCAGACTTTCATCATGGCTTTGAACACACCACTTCTGCAGCAGCACAGGGCAAGGAACACACGCAGGCGTGCACGTGCGCACACACACACACACACACACACACACATATAGTAGTTTAATGTCATTAACACGTGCTTGGTAACTTGATCATTGTACTCTCAAAATTCATAGTCTTCCCATTAAACGAATGACGCATGGGCCATACATTCAACAATAAAACTTGCTCTAAAAGTCAGTTTTTCTACCACATACCAACATAAAATTAACATTTAAATATTCTGATTAAAACACTACAGCTAAAGTTAACCAATTTAATAAGAATACAAGCCCTTGGAATTCACATGATCACTTCATAAAATGAGCTCTTCTCTAGCCGCCCTACACGTAATGCGCAGAAACATACTGCTCATACTTGGGTTTTGTTTCATTGGGCATTTGGCACATGAGAGATACATTAAAACACCATCTGAAAAGAAAGGCCTTAACAGCCTTATGGCTTTATGCTATATTGGCGAAAAATATCTGCATGCCACGATTCACAGAACTAATCTTAGTGATGGAGATTTTTGAAAAGCTCCAATCCAAAGCAGATGCCATTGTTCTGTACCCATTAGGCACGGAATTAGGTACCCACTAGGCTGGTGGCAAAAACTGTTCAATAGTTAAACTAATCTACAGAGGACTGACAATATTGATTCAAAATTAGTTTCCAATATTGGGTTTTTTAAATCAGTATGATTATTTTTATTTTATTTTCTTATTGTTATGTGAGTCACCATACAGTACATCAGTTTTTGATGCAGTGTTCCATGAGTCAGTTTCAGTAAAAGACAGGGCTTTGCTGTTTGCTAGCCTAATGTCAGATGTTCTCCTTGTGACCTACTCAGTATCTGCTGTACCTAATGGAAACCTTGCTTTCTAATTTACCTCATAAATAGGATTTGCAGAAAGTTACCACGTATCTCTGTATTTGTGAAGCCTTGAGAAAAATATCAAAAAGGAGTCCTATGAAATGCCAGCTTAGTCTAAGATACTAGAAACACAAAAGAAAGCTATTGTAAACCTAGTTAGAAAATGTAACTTATTCTTCAAATTACATGAGAAATAATAATGAGGTCAAAGTTGACAGACGAGACTTAACCTACCTTTTAGGGCAATCTTAAAAAAAAAGTACTAAAACTGCAATGAATGTGATTGTGTTATTTTTGAACTTCTAATTGTACTCAGGATGTCTGTGATCTCGTTACTGCAATATATTTCTGTGGGAATCTCTCCATCAATTTCGTGCCGTTTATTAATTGCTTAGGGAGAAAAGTTTTCTTGAGTTTGAGGCTGGCACAAAGACTTTCAAGCCCAAAGTGCACACAATTTTTCACGATATCATGAAAGTAAAAATAAGTTAATACTTTTCTATACCGAAACAGAATAATAAAAACACATTTCTAATATACTTTAGAAAGTGTGAATGACCCTGAGAAAAGCCACTGAGAGGTGGCCGCGAGTGTGTGTCCGGATCCTAGACCCTGAACAAAACCTAGAACGAGCCCATTTCTTACCCAAGGCATCTTTAACTTTCTCGTCCAACTCTGCTCCTGAACAATGAGAAACAGCTTGATTTGGATATACATTTGTTTGTAAACAGGTTAAAAGTTCTAAGCCAGTGGTGGAAATAAAAATTATCTACAGTTCAGCCCCATCTTTTTTTACTTTATTTTTATTTCTTTTTGCTTACTTATAGCTACTCTGCCAACTGCATCCAGTTTCATGAAAACCAAGACCTTCATTTTTAATACCTTTATTAATTCATCAATTCTCATTGATCTCTAGCAGCACATGGGAAATAAAGATACTGTCATTAATTGTCTTTGCACTTCTGAAGTTCTTCACAATAATACTGAGTACTAATTCTTTTCATGCCTTTTTTAAAAATTAACTAATTTTTTAAAGATTTTATTTACTTATTTGCCAGAGAGAGAGTGCACAAGCAGGGGGAGCAGCAGGCAGAGGGAGAAACAGGCTCCCCGCTGAGCAGGGAGCCCAATGTGGGGCTCAATCCCAGGACCCTGAGATCAGGACCTGAGCCGAAGGCAGATACCTAACCGACTAAGCCACCCAGGTGCCCCAATTTTTCATGACTTTTCAATGTGGTATGTAAGTGATCTAAATACAGCTGCCTGAAGGTATCAAGTAAATCCGTGGCACAGAAACCTCAGAATGACTGACTTCGGAGCCCAGAGAATCCCCTTGGCAGCCTTTGAACCCAAAGGCTCAATGTGGGCAGGAGTCTCATCAGTTTTGTCCTCTGCTGTGTCCCATCAGGATGGTGCCCGGTAGACACTCAACAGATCTGTTGAGCCAGTAAGTGATCACACAGGGACCTGTAGAACTCAGCACTAAGTAATTCAAGGACAGATAAGAAGGAAAGAAATGCTGTATCGTTCCTGCTTTTGAAGGACTGCTTTTCAGAGAAATACAGTTTCCACCATGAGCAGCAGACCTTAGATAAAAACCGACTCCAGTACTGCTAAGAGCAACTCTGAAAGACCATACCAAAATGCCAAGGAGGCTCCCTGGCCTGAGAGAAGCCCTCCCCACTGGGTCTTCCCCTTCATGGTCACAGATGCTCGGATGCCATTATTTCTAGCGGGACCTGGACTGAAAGAAAGCATAGGTACCATGCACATTCCCTGGAAAGCAGACACAACTTTAAAGTATTTGGAGCACTCAGATAGCCCAGAAATCCTTCTAAATTCTAAGAAAGCAAACCAACAGAAGCATCAGCAGATGAAAGGCAGAGTTAACCCACACTGGTGTATCTGTACACTACTCCTACTACTAAGACAGGTAATTTAACATGAAACACTTTTAGTTCGAGTCTTTAAAGCTCCATAAAATTTGGCCTTGGTGTAGTAATAATAATAATAATTAAGTCTTAAAAGTGTCCTAAGGTTGAGTAATCCTTACATCAGACCTATGTGGTAGGTCTGCTTTTTCCAGATGAGGAAGTTGGGCATTGAGGAGGTTAAGTAATTTGTCCAAGGCAAAGCGCTAGCCACCAGGGTAGGGTCTGTGGGACTTCAGATGGAACACCTGGCTAAGGCACGCTGAGTGTTAACAGGGGCAAAGAAAGCAGCACGGTCTGAGGAAGGGGCTGTGACACGGGCATGTGGCTCCGGCCCCACATGGGGCACTCCCCTCCTGTGCACCTCAGACAAGTCTCTCAGACCCAGTCCAGAAAGTTCTGCACTGTGGAGATGAATGAGGCCACAGGTCCTAGTGCTCCTGCAGCCCCTCAAAAGGGAAGGCAAGTCCAGGGTGGGGGCCACACCTGCACTTTTACTGGTTTTATGAACTAGAGTTCTAATTAGTATTTCATTTCTGAAAAAAACTTTTCTGCTTTCAAAGTTTGAAAACCACAGTCCCTTCGAGCTCTGATTTCTGCGGAACATATCTTGGGTCCAGTGTTAATCTTCCTCCCCAGTTTTGTAAGATTTGGCATATATTTTCTCTACATACAATTGTTTTTTAAAGTTAGCATAGAGTCTTGTATTTTACCTCTTCACTGTTGTGAGACACCCGGACATGCCTGTAACTTACGTGGAAGTCCTTGGCTGGCCTTCACAAGCTATACTCACGACAATGTTCCTTAATGTGAGAAAACCCAATTGTTTTATTAGAATCTGCTTTTTAAAGATTTATCAGAATTCCCTGTGGTAAAAAAAGATGGGACCACTTATGTTGAAAATAACAGTTGGTTAACTCGTTATGGTCTTCCTCTTATTGGTGGTATTGTTTATTTATTTTTACTCCTTACTCTGTGTCTGTAATGACAATTTATCCAAAAGTGTTTGTGTAGCTCCTGACTTATCTATAAGTAGCTCTTGTCATCAGCAGGTGCATATGGGAGGACAGTTGAATGAGCAAACAGACTTGCCCCAGAACCCTATTATCTCAGAAATACAAAACTTTCTACCACAGTACTGGAAAGCCATATGAGCCCCAAAGGGGTAAATAATTTTTATATTAACTACTTCTGTGTTGGTTCAGCTATAAAAATCCTAGACAATGTTTCCAATACAGATACTTCACATTTCCACCACTGCTTTTGATTTGGGTTTGAACTAAGTGTCTATTTTTACTAGTCCTCTACCAAACAAATTTTACATGCTATTGTCATTGTTAATTTCTTAAAAGCAAAGAAAGCTTGGTAAGCATTTATTATTCACTAAGCCAATCAAAAACTATCTTTTAATATTAAAAGGAGAGCAAATAGTACGGTTATTTCACTAAACAAAGGCACTAATATATGCAGAGCACCTTTATCCTTTGTTATTGGGTTTCTAAACACATCACAAGAATTGCATTATTTCCTCTTCCCCAAAAACTCATTTCAAATTTGCTTAATGCTCCTTCACTGGTCCCTGAAAGAAACTACAGATATCTTCTAATTACAAGTGTTTGTCCACATACTCAAGCATAGGAATAGCTACTATTTTAGCATGTCTGTGTCATTAAGACCAATCAAATTCTTCACAGTATCTGATTTTCATCAAAAGTTTGCTGAGGAATTTTAGCTTAGAGAATTGCATTACATGCATGAATGTGTGTATGAAGGGCTCTCTGACTAAAGTAAAAGTCATTCTTGCATATAGAGGCAATGATCCACGCATTAAAGATTCCCCCAACACCCAAATAGAATTATTATGGTTTATTGTGTCTATTATTCCTGGATAATTGGAGTCACTCAAACACTTCAGCTGAAATGTTAATGACTTAAAAGGAATCATCAACTCCTCAATGAAAACACCAAGATGGTTCTCTTTCCTCTCTTACTAACATTAACTCAAAGAAAATTAAAGTTAAAAAACTACTGCCTACCCAAATGCATGTTTTAAGTTCAAAGTTAAGGATAAGCCCAGGATGTAGTATTTCCCCCACGTTAATTCTGTCAAGCCACACGTTAGCAGAGCTCTAGATTAAACTGATCAAGTCCACGTGGGCATAACATTCTGCAAATAAATCAAAAGAAGGTAAAATACAAACTGGGTTCCTAAATTCCATATTGAGTAAATGAAGATTTTAAGGCTCATCACATTAAACATATTTCTTATTAAATACAAAGTCTTGAATAACAAATATACGGAATGATTTCCCATACAATTTTTTTTAAGAAACCCCACTTTAAGGTGTTGGCCCAAAAAGGTTTAAATAATTCCCTTTACATAATAAACTACCTGTTTACCTAGCAATTTCATTTTAATAAAAATACAGGTCAAGAAAAATAGCACTACATTCACACTGGGGTTTCACAAACTGTGGACACCCACATTAAGACTGAGTTACTACAGATGCATTCTGGTCTACACCACTGAGCTTCTAATGTCCTTTGTGGCCTTGAGGGTGATTCTGGATACTTTCAAAAGTATTCCACATGTGCAGTACCAACTGTAGGCTTAAGAAAAATAATCAAAGGTGAAAATACTGCTCAACACTAGGGAACATATGCCACCAACTGACTGCTCCTGAAGGCTGCTAGAAAAATCCTGCCCCTGAACAATAAAAAAAGAGCCCATCCCACGTCATTGAAAAAGGGGGAAAACTGGAGGAAATAAAGGATAAAGTTAAACATTAGCTTTTCAATTAATCCATGAACTATAACAATTAGTATCAGCTACTCTACGCTAGCGGCCACAACAGCACAGACGCAGAGTTAGGGGACTGCTGTCACCACAACTAGGACAGTTGTTATGGCTGCAGAAGCGAGGACAGGCTCGTGTTCCCACCACAAGACTACTCCGTTACCCGCAAGGAGTCTGTGGGTGAAGGAAGCCCCTCAGCAGCATCCTCCTTGATAACCTCCTAACAACACAAAACAAGAGCGTGGGTGAAAGGTGAGAGGCAAACTAGGACGACGAATGAACACGATGCTGGCGTGATCACACACGACACTGAAACCTGGCTGTGAGTCGATTCCCCTAGGGACACTTAAATTTGAAATAACAGTTTAAGTTCTATAGCTTTTACCTTCTAATGTATAAAAATATATTAACAGGAAATTTCTTTTTGTGAATTGTTAAACTAAGCTGACCATCAGGAACACATAATATTTTACAATGTATTTTGTTTTGGATTAGATTCAATCATACGTTTAAGTAATTCCCTAATTCTATTTAATTTCTGCTTTAATTTAAAATGCTCTTCCAATATACCCTCGAATTTTTATACCATAGGGCTAACATACATGCATATATATAAATATACACACACACACACACACACAGATGCCATGTATGTATATTTTTGTAAAAAGATATTAGAAATCAGCAAATGTAAAGGTTTCGTTTTTAGAGTTTGGGTAACAGACACTGCACTCTAAGCCAGAAACTCTGGTTGTAAACAGCTCAACATTTATTCACTAAGGTCGCTAGTCATTTTCCTTCCATAGACATTTTCCAGAAATGAAAACAAAATACATTTTGTGTTAGTAATAGCTTATCTGTCTTAAGATTATTTATAAAGTAAGTTGCATTCTTTTGTTACAGAAAGGAAATAACCAAACGTCTACTGCTGTCTGTGTGTCTTATTAGATTAATACTTTAGTTACCCTTTTTTATACTTACTAGGCCATTGCTCTGATCTCTGGGCAAATTCGTTTTTACTGATGGACGTGAGATGAGGTGTTGGGAGCCGCCAGGGTAATACCTTGGCGTGTAAAGGTAGGGGGCAAAGAATGGCTATGGAAAAACACGCAACAAAAGAAGGGATAAACAATTACAGAAATCAAAGTGTGATGAGATTTATCAAATGAGACTAACCAATAAAACACAACTCCAAATTTTTAATAATGCAAGTGACAAAACAAAAGAAAAAGAGCCTTGCTTATAGTCTCTAAGATAGCAAACCCAAATTTGAGACCCAGTATTTAAATTTTCATATTGTTGATTTAATATAAGGTTTTTTAAGCAACTAAACTTTTACACCTTACAGTCTGACAAGAGTTTCTCCCTAACATTTTTATGGGCTTACCATGTATCAGTTCCTAAGTGACTTACAAATATTAACTCACAATTTACTTAACAACAACAACAAAAATCAGCAAAATGGACTCTTAATACCATTCTTTTCAAAAAAAGATCGGCCTTAAGAAAGACAAAGAAAGTCTTAATATATATGAGAACACCCTAGCATGGCTTCCAGGAATATTACTACTCTAAGTTCCCAGAGCTTACTTTATATTCTATGCCCTAGAGTGTATCTCCTAAATAAGGTGTATTTTTTAAATGGGGAATCCATTGTTTAGCGAGATTTATAATTCCGGCATTTATTTGTAGCCAACTTCACATAAACAGGAGATATCAGATTCTATGTGCTAAACATAAAGATTAAAACTCATTAAGCTTCATTACACTAAAATAACATCTTCCCATACCTTTTTACTGCTGCCATTTAAGAAAATTATTACCCCTTTTAACTTTCAGACTAAGAACCTGAAATAACTAGAACAAAAAATAACTAGATCTAAAAAGATGAGAAAATGCTAAGTGTTTTTAAAATGATAAAACACTCTTAAAGCATCACATCAGCCTGATGGTATGGTAAATTAAAAAAATAAATAAATTTCTTGGTTTCAAAACCTCAACTGTCATCTACCGATCAATGAGCCATTTTATGTAAAATTACAGCAGATTTTAAGACTGCTAAATAAAACCCTGCATTTCAACACTGTCTACCACACAGTTAAATTTTACAAGGATGGAATACATTATAAAATGCTATTGTTCCACCTTTTTCTCCTTGTCTGAATAAAAGAACAGAATAACATTCATACGACCTCTATGAAGAATGCCCCTAATTATAGTTGAGCTTGAACAACACAGGGGTGAGGAGTTCTGATCCCCACCACCCCTCACCGCCGAAACCATGTAGTCAGAAGTCTGTCAAAATAACTTTTGACTTCCCAAAAACTTAATTACTAATAGCCTACTGGCAACTGGAAGCCTTACCGACAATAGTTAACAGTCAAATGCACATATTTTATAGGTTTTATGCATATGCTGTATTCTTACAATATGCTGTATTCTTACAATAAAATAAGCGAGAGAACAGAAAATATTAAGGAAAACACATTTACAGTACTGTACTGTAATTGCTTTTTTAAAAAATGCTGTGTAAAAGTGGACCCACACAGCTCAAACCCGTGTTGTTCAAGTATCAACTGTACTTATATGGCCAACATTTTTCAAAACCTGAAAATTTAATTTAAATTCTGGAATTTCTTCACTGCCACATTTACTCTAGACTTTGCTTTCTTCCTAGCTCGCGTGACATTTACTTAGGCATGCAGTTGGCTTCTGTGAACACTAGCCCCTACGTTTTTCTCAAATTAGACTAAAGAGGGAGATAACAAAAATAAGAAGCAGTAATGGACCTTAGCATACCATTCCAGAAAGTACAATACTAGGGCTCACGCTCCAGTATCCTGTAGGAAATATTAGTGCTTAAGATCAGTAGGATGGGTATAGCTCAGGCCGCTAAACTTAATAGGGTCTGTATATTCCTGATCACTGTACTTCCATCTTTTGCAGTAGAAAATGATCACATTTATACTAAGTAAATAATTAAGCATGACTGCACATAACCTGAAATATAACTCCAGAAATGGCTACTGTGCTATTACTTGGCAATAACATCTGAATCCTACAAGTGATATCTTCTATCATAATCTCACATTTAAAAGCTGTAACACATATGAAATAGATTTACTGAATACTGTGGAAATTTAAGTTTGAAGTTAAATCATTGTTCTAAATGCGAATATAATTATGCAAAATAGAACAAATGGAACACTGTTTATGAACAAAGAGAGAAACAGCTCCCTTTGTGGCACAGGATAGTCACTGATGACCCGTGGAGTTCACTTTCTTAAAAAAGCAAAAAGCGTCTCTAACATTCGAGATTCAGCTGAGATCTAGACCCCATTAAAGTTAAAAGTTCTTTTTATTTTTAAAAAAATCATATATTTTAAATTCAAACTTAACATTTTTCCTATTTTAAAGCTAATGTGCAGTTTCAAAACAGTAACAGACTCCATAGCAGAAAACTTCTGGTATTTCCCCCAAACAAATTCTTAGAATGAAAGATTCCTTGCACTTCCTTACCCTGTTGTAGAACGGATGCTGAGGTCCTGTCATCCCACTGTAATAGCTGCTGTGAGGCTGTGGTGACACGACCCCGCCTCCAAACGGCCCGTTGAAGGAAGTGGAAGAAGAGCAGACAGATGGGGCCTGGCTGTAGCCTGACGGGGGTCTCGCTGGAGCTTCGTGAAGAGGCAGTGGAGGATACGCGAGCCCCCCAATATTAATCTGGTCTCTCGCAGCGCGAACATCTGAAAGATTAAACAGTACCCCAGAAGACCAAAGAAAAGAGGACTACAGTCATCAGTCCAGCTATCACATCCTCCTTTAGTTATCAAATAGAAACAAGCTTTTTTCCACTCTTGCCGAGGATTCCAACTGACTTAAAGGAGACAGGACATCCTGACTCATAAAAATCTTGTTCACAGACATCCTAGTGAGAAAAACTCAACTACTTTGCATAAAAGCTTTTCTCACCATTTGAAAAGTCACCAACATCTGGATTCTTCTCTTCAGTTACCAGAACAATAATATTTTTTCTCTATTTAAGGTATTTGTGCTATTCTAACAGTGGTTATGATCCATAAGGTGTTATTATTCATAACTATTAGCAATAGTTATGAATAATAACTAATAATAACTCAGTGGTCTAATACTAATAAATACAGTGATTGGTAAACTGTGGGTGTGCAAACTATATGAATTATCCTTCTCTGAACAAAACAAGCAGTTCCATAGCCACAAAATACACCTTGCTATCAGCCTTATAACTGGTACCTAAAAAGGAAAGCAGAAGTAGACTGAAGCTCTCTCTTCATAACTCTCAGGAAACTCAACAGCGGGTCAGCAGTGCCGCACGGAAGATAATGTGCTTCAGGAATGGTTGTGTGTGTGTGCGTGTGCATACAGCGGTGGTTCAAGAACAAATGAAATGATTCCAAAACTTTAATGTCACCATCCTTAAGTTCCAGTCCACAAGTTTAAGTTAAAATTTATCAAGTAATATAAGAATATCTGTACCCCTTCAGATAGAGACCCCTATTAAGATCCGTCAGAGAAAAATTAAAATGGACTAACATCTTACAGTGTTGACTGTTTCTTAAAAGGAATCTGAATGCAAAGAAGTCAGGTATGCAGATATTCCTTAGCAGTCTCTAAAGGAGGTCAAGACTCCTAATCCTCAGTTTCATTAACTGTCCTGTGTAGTGCTTGGTTTGGTATTTCTTGGTTTTTCATGGAGCAAGACAAACTCACATAGCTAAGTTAGAAATGAGAAACATCTTGAAGACCAGAGAAGACAAATCACATTTACTACTACTACCCACCTGCAATAATTTCCCGTAGCTTGGGGTCTAGGTTGACAGTACATGGCAAAAAGGTTTTTACATCTCGAGCCACAAGAACTGGGGTCCTTGAAGACAAAAACACTTCAAAGTTTCTTATATCTCCATCTATTTCTAGCAGTGGCTCAACATCTTTAGTTGTTGGAATGTTCTTTGATATTCTTCAAACAAGAAACAAACGAAAAAGGTCATTAATGTCAGTATCAGAAAGGAAAATTCCACATGTACCTTAAAATTTATATACGAAAATAAATATCACATTACACATCTTGTTTTCATTAAACATTTTCTTAAGAACAAAAACTGGTACATACACTACAAAATTACTGAGATAACAAGTGTGCGGTCACAGGAAGGAGAGCAGTATATCCTAGGCACCCACATGCTGGTGAGGACCGCTCTGTGCAAATTAAATGAGTTATGGTTTTACACACGAGGAGAGTGAGCCTCAGACAAACGAGGCAACCTGCCTAGATCCACGCAAGCACACAAGACAAGCTGACCGGTTCCGACTCCGTGCTTATTATGGGATACCACGGTTCTTGCCTTTGCAAAGAAGAGAAGAAATAAACAATAATTTTTAAATAAATTACATAAAGTAGAAAAAAGTTAGTACAGGTTTTTCCTTTTTCAGAAAAGGTCTCATTCTCTATTTCTTCACTGCTCAGACCCAATCCTGGGCTGGTAGCCAAATATTAAAAGCCCTCTGAGGGAAAATCTAGAGAACAAAATTAGCAAACAAGACGAGAAGAGCGTGCTGGTGAGAACATAAGAAGAGCAATCTTGTCTTCATGAATTTCAGGGAGTCCCTCTCACAGACTCACTCACATATACACAAAATGGAAAAGCCCTCCAAAATAGGATTACTCTTATAAATTAGAATGGCATTCAACTGATTATTAATATGGTTTAAATGATATTAAAACCTTGGAGAATGGTTACAAAGAATCATTTGCGGAAGTGGCCAAAATTTCAGAACTTTAACAGTTAAAAAGGTAGTTCATCTGTTTGAGGAGTTTAACATGAAAGACTAAGAAGAGAGGCTACAAAGATTTAGATAAAAACACACAGCTGACAAGTCACATGAAACAAATTAACTGAATTTCAATGCCAGCTCTGCTTAAACTTGAATGTGAACAGTGTTCTCAGTATGATGAACAATACTGCTGTTCACAAGCCAACAGTCTACTGCTGGTTTCCAGATTGAAGGCTCGATTTTAACCTTTTGAGCTCAATACATTAAGCTCTTCTACTGAAAGAGATATTTATGTAAATGATAATCTTTTGGCAGCAGGCCACTAAAATCATATGTGTCTTTATTTTTCAGATATTTTTCCAAAGGTTAGTATTTAAAGAATTTAAGTAACTTCACTTTTCAATTAAGAGTGAATTTAAATTTTTAGTATTATGAATCATGTGAATTAAAGTTGCCAGCAGTTAAATGGCCCACAGAAAGCATTATAAAACCTCAGGCATCAATGAGCTCCTAGTAAGTTTAGATGCAATTTCTTTCTATGCTACCAATCTAGCGGTACTTGTTAATGCCAACATCAATGTAAGTTAAAAGCATTTTGATTATAAATGACAGTGGTTTAGAGAAGTCCATATTAATTCCTTGGCAGAAATTACATAAGCCATTCAAATCACTTCCATTCAAAATGAGGTCTTAAATTACAGGGAAAAAAACTTCCTATTTTAAATCAAAATATAAACAGATTCGAAAAGCATAATTTATGAAGGCATTATTTATCATACTTTATCTAAAAGTAGCCACCTAACAATGTCATTATTTAATCATTGAAGGTTAAAAATAAGACAAATTTTCTTTAAAAACTTAAACAGGGAAAACTCTTAACTGTCTCAGAATTTTTTACCTTAAAACCAATTTAACTCCTAGTAGACTCAAATACTTCCTACCACAGTGAATGCCCATTTATTAAAAAACATTCTAATGTACTCTGGAAAGAGATGGAACATACAGACAGAAAACAGCTACTCTGCACTGTAGCCAATGGGTGAGGAACAAAAGAGGAAGTGAAGTGCACATCTGTGCAAACACAACCAAACACCCCGAGCACCTTCGGAGCTAACTGTGCTCTCCTGTTCTGTCTTGACCCAGTTAATGCCTACTCATCCTTCGTCTCAGTCCAACTTCCCCTCTTCCAGGAAGTCTTCTCCAAGCGCAGGCCCTCATAGCACATATTCTTTCTTGCACACCACCTATCACAACTGGAATTTTATAATCTGTTAGTGGAATTATTTTATTAATGTCTACTCCCCCTCTAGACTAGAAGTTCCTTTAAAGCTGGGACCAAGTTTGGTAGTGTTCACTCTTCTATCTCCAGCGCCTTGAAGCAGAGCATTGTCACATTACTTTTGCTTAAATATCTTTAGAGTGAAAAAAATATTTTATCTGTATAGTGAATACACACAAAAAATGCATTATTCCCTAAGAACTCTACTCTTTTATATTAATTTTCACTTTAATTCCTTTCTGATATTGGAAACAAATTTATGCTTGGGAAAGTGTAGGTCGATCCACTTTTAGTTAATTTTCATACATGGTGTGAGATAGGGGTCCAACTTCATTCTTTCACATGTGGAAATCTAGTTGGCCCAGCACCATTTGGGGAAGAGACTATTCCTTTCCCCTTGAATGGACTTGGCACCCTTCTCAAAGCTCAATTGGCCAGATGTATGAGTTTCCTAGTGTAGTTATTGAATAGGATGCCTTTAAAACGCAAGATTACTTTTGCAAGTTTTGAAAGTATTTCTGAACTCTCATCTATTCCATTGGACTATATGCCTATCTTTAGGCCAGTACCTCATTGCTTTGATTACTGCAATTTTGTAGTTAGTTTTTTAAAACTGAGAAACGCAAACCCTCCAACTTCATTCTTCTTTTTCAAGATTGTCTTGGCTACTCATATTCATATTTAATTTCACATGAGTCTGAGGATCAGGTTTCTATTTCTGCAAAAGGCTATTGGAATTCAGACAGGGACTACACTGAATCTGTAGATCACTTTGGGTAGTACTGACATCTTAATATTTAGTCTTCCTGTTAATGAACATGAAATATATTTCCATATACTTAGATTTTTTTTTTAGATATTTTATTTAGCAATTCGCAGTTTTCTTTTTTTTTTTTAAGATTTTTTATTTATTTATTTGACAGACAGAGATGACAAGCAGGCAGAGAGGCAGGCAGAGAGAGAGGAGGAAGCAGACTCCCTGTGGAGCAGAGAGCCCGATGTGGGGCTCAATCCCAGGACCTGGGATCATGACCTGAGCCGAAGACAGCGGCTTAACCCATTGAGCCACCCAGGTACCCCAGCAATTCGCAGTTTTCAATGTATAATTCTTTAACCTCATTGGTTAAGTTCATTCCTGGGAGTTTCATTCTTTTCAATGCTATAGTAAATACAATTACTTTCTGAATTTCCTTTCAGATAACAATCTGCAGAGGTATAGAAACACAACTGATTTTTGTGTTGATCAGGAGCCCGCAACTCTGCTGAACTTATCAGCTCTAGCAGCTTTCTTGTGGATTCCTTGGGGATTTTCCATATACAGGATCATGTCATTTGCGATGGGAGATAGTTTTTCTTCCTTTCCAATTTGGATCCTTTTACTTCTGTTTCTTGTCTAAGTGCACTCACTAGAACTCCACTGTAACAGTGAACAGCAGTGGTGAAAGTGGGTGTCTCAGTCAACTCAGGCTGTTGTAACAAACACCACAGACTGCACAGCTTAAACAACATTTATTTCTCACATTTCATGGAGTCTGGAAGTCTGAGATCAGAGTGCCAGCTCAGACAGGTTCTGATGAGAACCCTCTCCCTGGTCTGCAGCTAGCTCTCTGGTCCTTCTTATAAGGACACTAATCCCATCATGAGGACTCTACCCTCATGACTTCTTCCGAACCTACTTACCTCCCAAAATCCTCATCTCTAATATGATCACATTGAGCTAAAACTGCCCCCATGCAGAAGACTGTGCTGAGTGTAAAACAACACTCAATGGAGCAGAGAACTTGTTAGAAAGCAAAGAGACATTTCCATGCAGTGGTCAGAGCTGATTCTCAAGACAACAGTGCACAGCGTCAAGTGTTCTAAGTAATGCCACTTTTCAAAGCTTACAAAAGTAATTCTGCATTCTAAAGTCATCCTATTTCAGTAACTACACTAGGAAACAACAAAGCACTGTATATGTGGCCCAGTGAATACAGATCTAGGCCAAACCTTCAAGTTTGTTTCTGGTTTCAAGTACTTAATGTGTTTGATTTATGGTGCTTAAGGATGGTCCAATTAGGGTTCTATAATACAATCACAAGCGTACTTGCCTGTTTCCAAATAAACCGCTGGCAAAGCTAAAAATGTATTCTTTTCCCAGAGAGCTTATTCTACACATAAAAAAAGTTATTTTCCTCTGAATGTGTACATATCCAAGATGTATATTTCCTACTTGGTCAAAATATTAAGGCCAAAGATTACTTTTCTACATTGGAGGAAACATGTAGTCATGCATTTTTTAAAATGCTCAATACACAAACTCAGTGGACTATCATTAAGACCACAATTTGTGTGCGAGCAGCTGGGCTTCAGCCAGACCTCATATGGGCAGCACAAGATATGACCCTGGTGGCAGAGATACCACTACATCCAGGACCCCAAGTGACATGGCTCCCCTTTCCTCAGTTACGTGCACCCTTCTGAACTGTAAGGCAGTGCTGCTGGCCATGTCTTGTTCATATGTTTCAGTTCTTGCTTCTTGCTTTGGGCATGAATAACAAACAGAGTCAGAAACTGAAAAACTAGGACTAGAAATAATAGGAAAATTTTATGACCATAAAAATCTCCTTCTTGGGATTAAGGGGACACTTACTGCGATGAGCACTGAGTAATGGAGAGAGTCGCATCACTATACTGTACACCGAAACTAATGTAACATTGTACGCTAGTTATATGGGAGTTTTTAAAAAATCTCCTTTATATATATTTTCTAAAGCACTGAATTATTTTGACACAGAAGCATTTATACTCAAAAAGAAATGCACCTTAATAATCTCTAGTGATGATTCAGTTCAATCCAGTGGTGAACAACAGTGTGTTCAACTGCTGAGGAAACTTAGTACACACCGAAGTTGGGGGTAAAAGTCTCCCTTTGAAGCTACTATATGAACTTATTACAGATTTAAATGTCAGACACTTTCCATTAAAGGCAGTCATTTCTAGGAATACAATTCCTACACTGCAACTTGAAATGCAACTTGATTCTGAAAGGACAGAACAGAGGCAATGGCTTTCCTTACACCCAGATTTGATCATCTCACATAAGTCAGAATAAAGCTGTAATATTTAAAAATAAAAATTTAAAGCAATGTGGGGCGCCTGGGTGGCCCAGTTAAGTGCCCGTCATAGGCTCAGATCATGATCTCAGGGTGCTGGGATCCAGCCTAGTACCAGGCTCCCTGCTCAGCGGGGAGTCTGCTTCTCCCTCTACCCCTCCCCTCTGCTCATGATCTCTTTCTCTCTCTCTCTCTCAAATAAATAAAATCTTAAAAAAATAATAAAAAAGTAATACAAAATAATTTTTAAAAGTAAATAAATAAAATCTTTTAAAAAAAGGTGGGTCACTTGTTAACTGTGTGATTTGGGACAAATCATGTGACCTCTCTTGATGCCAGTCCCCTTATTTCAGGGGGCTGAAGCAGATCTCTCGGATCCTCCCATAGTGCTGTGGGTGCTCCCCACACCCCGCCAAGTGGGAGATGTTGGTTCTTTCAAAGTGATAAAGGAAAGCACTGGCCTACACAGTCCCCTCCACATCTCAGCTCCCTTGGTTTTGGTGTAAAAATGACACCAAAAGCATAACTTCATCTGGCTTAAAGGGATGAGACAGGACCGACAGACAGGAAGGGTAAATCACGAAAGCACAAAGAGGTGCGTGCCTAGGCTCGCTACTGATAAGGCACTGCCTTCTATTCATGTGTGTTGTGGAAAATGCTCTGAGGAACACGTCCCTTTTCTTAGTACAATCTGATAGGAAAAACATATCTGAAGGTTAAAAAGAGTTGAGAAGAAAATTTTAAAAAGAACTAGCATTTGTAGAGTATCTCCTATGGCCTGCCATTCTCTGGGCCCGGTGTTTGAGCTAGCTTATCTCATTTCTATCTCCCAACATTCCATGATGTATCATTTCAATTTTTTTTTTTAATTTTTTTTCTTTAAGATTTTATTTATTTATTTGACAGAGAGAGATCACAGTAGGAGAGAGGAAGGGAAGAGATCACAGAGAGAGGAAGGGAAGCAGGCCCCCTGCTGAGCAGAGAGCCCGATGTGGGACTCGATCCCAGGACCCTGAGATCATGACCTGAGCCGAAGGCAGCGGCTTATCGCACTGAGCCACCCAGGCGCCCCTGTATCATTTCAATTTTTAAAACGAGAAAGCAAAGGCTCAGAGATGTTAAGCTCCCCACCTGACATTACCGCAGATTTAAGTGGCCCAGCTGGAACCTATCTGGCCTGATGCAAAAGCCTGAGCCTTGTTCCCTGCACCGGTTCAAACTGGGTGCCACAGACATGGTTCAAAGTTCTTAATTAATGATTTACATATTTTTAACGCCTTAAAATATAATAAAATAGAACACTGTTACATATCAAATCTTAACACACTCAAGATCAACATATAAGTTTAATATACCAGGCCATCCTGGGTTTTGTTTTAATTTTTTGCAGACTTTGAAAAATGGGCTTTTCCTCCATCTTCAAGTGCACATTTAAATTCTTTCATTTTCTTAACCCAGTTTTTCTGTTCATAAAATTAGGCAAGCAAGTGCACTACTCCACCCTATGTGCCTGAGTTCAGAGTGTAATAAACAACTAGAAAATCACAATGTTAATTCACAACATGACCCACGTGCCAGGACCTTGTCAGTCAGAGAAGCAGCACCCAACAAACACTTCAACCAGTTACAAGAAATGGGAGCAACTGTAAGATAATACTGGTGACTGACCTATGAACCCAAATTAATTAAAAACATCCTGCCACTGTAAAGCAGGTTTAAAAACTGGTAGCATTTTTATCTACTTAGATTTAGAATTTTTTTTTTTCTTTTCTAATTTGAGAGCGAGCGAGTGAGAGCGCGCGTGCACACAAGAAGGAAGAACAGCAAAGGGAGAGGGAGGAAAAGCAGGCTCTAAGCTGAGCAGAGAGCCCAACGTGGGGCTCGATCCCAGGACCCTGAGATCATGACCTGAGCCCAAGGCAGAGCTTAACCACTGAGCCACCCAAGCTTCCAGGATTTATAATATTCTTTTTTTTTTTTAAAGATTTTATTTATTTATTTGACAGAGATCACAAGTAGGCAGAGAGGCAGGCAGAGAGAGGGGGAAGCAGGCTCCCTGCTGAGCAGAGAGCCCCATGCGGCGCCCTGGGATCATGATCTGAGCCAAAGGCAGAGGCTTTAACCCACTGAGCCACCCAGGCACCCCACAATATTCTTGATATCATATTACCAAAACTAAGTAGAGAAAGAGATGTTTAAACCAATGTGAGATTGCAAGGATCACCCACATATTTCAAATTTAATATTCTTCAGCACAGCTCATTTTTCTTACTAAGTGAATTTATTAGGAAATGTTACAATTTGAATCAATTAATTTATATTCATCCTGCTTTATTTACCAGGATTGTGCGTAAGATTTGATTTGCAGAAAGGTTTCTACTAGGGGGAAAAGCCTGAAAAACAATACTAAATACTAAATACTAAAGCATGCCTACCTAGTTGCTGCCATGCAAGTGATCAGACAACACCTCAGATGGGAAAAATAATAATTTCAAAGTAGAGTAATGAGAGAAGACTGCAGTAAAAAAGTTAGGAGAGGCAAAATAATTCACAACTAACTCAATATGAAAATAGTATCAATCATTAAAAAAGTAAAGACCATTGTTTTATATCGAGTTTGTACTATGATATATTAACAAATATTCTGATGAAAGTAAGAGATCCAAGTTTCATAGCTACTGGAGGTACTCACAGTACTGTGAGTTCCAACAAGCAGGAAGAGATACTCATGTTATTGTTTCCTTTTAGGAATTTTAAAAATTGTTCCATTAACTATATAGAAGCAGCAAATGTGTTGCAATAAAACTCTGAAAGGCAGGCACAGAGAATGGAGGCTCTGAAATCAAAGCCTGTCTATGAATATGCCTCAGATGAAAGCAAAACCTTGATTAGATAAGCTGTCTTGAGGATTTAATTTCTAATAGGTATAGAACCCAAGATCTACAGTAATTAAAATTTAGTATTTTTTCATCCAAATACAAATTTTTAAGCAGATCTATTTTAAACCCTCCTTTTTCATGTCTACCCTCTTCCCAAAAGCTAATTTAAAAGCATTTTAGCAGGAAAAGGTACTATTTAACTTAATAAAGGCTATGCCATATGGTCAGACAACCATTCATTTGCCTATGATCATGATTCTCAGTGCTTATGAATGTCCTGGGAAGCCATTAAAAAATAGGAATGGAAATTAAACTTTAAAGTTTAAAATAGTCATATTTAAACTCTGTGTTTTCCTTGTTTTTCTGCTATGGAAAGGGAAAAGCAGAAATGCATTAGATCTTATTTCTTGGCTGAAAATATTAATCATGTCTCTAGTGAAATACCCCCACCTCGTGGACTTCTTGGGTATTGCCAACAGAAGCAGCTCATAGCATGGGTTTACAGCAGCATCTCCCCTCACTTTACTGTTGCATTTACATAGCATTTTTTGTTGTTTATTCTCATATTTTGAGAAGTCTTAAAAATATTTTGATTTGAAATTCTGAAATCAGAAATCTTTGCTGTAAAAAATAATTTCAGGTAAAAAAAAAAAAAAAACAACCCTGATCTCTGAAAGTCTCTATATACAGAATAAATATAGATATTTATAGTTTGGTGGCAAATTTGAATTCTTCAGTAATTGGAGTGGGGTTTTTAAAATATAAATGGGCATAACAGTCTCACTGTATCATAAAATAAACTGTAAACCTTTACAGGTAAGACTTTTTGTTTCACATATTAAAACATATACTTTAGAGAAATCAATTTTTCTATTTCTGTGTTCCCAAATAACCTTAGTAATATACTTCAATTTTGCATGTTGGAGTTAGAAACACACAACTTTAGAATATTTGAAATTCTTTCTTTATTCTATATTACCATAAAATTACTGAATATGGCATCATGAGTTTAAATGAGAAAATATTTTAAAAACCAGTTTTACTCTATTTAAAGCAAAAAAAAAGTTACTGAAAAGCTACCTAAAAAAAATTACAGCCTCTTAGTGCGTATAAAAATAGTATAAAGTTAAACAGATGTACCAGCTGTGTAAGTGCCAAATATCAAAACTGATTTTTTTTAAGCATTCCCTACAAAACCTACCGCAGTTACTAGATACAATTAGAACTATTATAAAGCATTTATTTTCAGTTTTACATAATTTGGTAAGAAGTCTGCATCTTTTTAATAGAGAACATATTCAATCCTCTGGAAAAATTTCTATCTGCCACTGACACATAACATACC